>NW_025999900.1:6611116-6622373 GCF_001458135.2 Marmota marmota marmota
TCAAGAGCAGGAGGATTGTGGGAGGTGGAGAGAAGCTTGTGTGGGAGAGAGAGGCTTGTGGAAAGCCGGTGGTGGCAGTTGAGGCTCTGAGGGTTTTTCCTGAGAGGCTGTTTTGTTTGGCGTGTGTGGTTCTAAAAATAAAGTTGGTTTCTTTTGACAAGTGGCTCCTGATTGTGCCCAGCCAGACTGCGGCAGTAGCTTACAGGTAAAGCACCTGCCTAGCATGTGTGAAGCACCGGGTTGGATCCTCAGTACCACATAAAAACAAAATAAAGGTATTGTGTCCATTTACAACTAAAAAATTAAAAAAATAATAATAATAAAAAATAAATTTACAGATGGCAAAAGAAACTTCCTTGAGGCTGTTTATTTTGGCGAATGGAACAGGAACATGCCTGGGCAAGGGCCATAAAGTCAAGAACACACTGTATGTTTATGACTCCTAGCTGGCAATGACTACCAGACTGCATTTTGAACTTAGGTCCAAATAGTCACTTGCGACCCTTTTTGGAGATTTCCTTTTTCTTAAAGTTCACAATGCAAATGAATAGCCAGACTGACAGATATACAGGGCAAAGAAACATCTGGAACATTCCCAAGTGTAGGAGCTTCCATCCACACCACACGGAGTTAGGGTGTACTACCCTCCTGGCATGTATATATTCTTTATTTGGTACTAGATATTGAACAGCTTAACCACTAAACCATATCCCCAGCCCTTTTTATTTTTTAATTTGAGTCAGGGTCTTGCTAAGCTCCTTAGGGCCTCCCTAAATTGCTGAGGCTGGCCCCAAACTTGCTATCCTCTGCCTCAGCCTCCTGAGTTACTGGGATTACAGATGCATGCTGGATATGTTCTTGTTAGGTAGAATTTGACACAGGCAACACCATTTTGAAACATATGCTCCATCTTAGAACCACAGTTACCTCAAGGTCACTCTGACTCAGCCTGACCCAAACCCCCAGATATTATTCCATCATCACAGGAAGAATCCTCAAACACTCCATCATCATATGAAAGGAAATTGTTACCTGAGACTGAAATCATTAAAGCACCTAGTTCCTTATGAAGATGACACCACAAGGATCCTTCCCTGAAAACCCCTTAGTAACAGCCTAATCCCCCCTCCCTCATTCTGCTATATCTACCCCAAGCTGTAGGTGAAAGACAGTTCCCATTCCTAGTAGGTCCCATGAACTGTGTATGAACTGAGAGCATGTTGAAGCCATTAAGCAGGAAAGCGTGGTATTGTGAACTCCCAGCAGCAACCCTGATTTGAGAACGCCTGGTTCACGTGATTTCCTACCTCGCTCCATCACAAGTTCAGCACAGCATTGGAGATGGGGTGACCCTTCAGAGCCACACAGACTCTTGGCGATGGGTGTGGCTTGCCAAAATGCCTATCAACCTGTTTACTGCAAGACGCTTGCTACACCGAGAAGCAAGCACCCTAGACTCCTCCCTCTGAAACCTTATCCTTGCCTTTGATGTACTCCCCCTTAAATAAAGAATCAGGGACCTTTGTTCAGTTGTTCAGTTCCAGCTCCTATCAGGACTGGAAGACCTATCAGGCGCTCCCCTTTTTATCTAATTTCTGGCTCTGTCTTTATTTCTTACTAATTATTTCAGATTTTTTACTTCCCAGGCAGCTCATACCTCCTGAGCAGGTAATTACGGTGGTGGGGTGCTGGTCACACCACAAAAGCCCACCTCTGCAGGTTTGTCCCAAACAAACCTGTGCTACTACTGTTGAGCCACTTCTCCTCTCTATTTCCTTTGTTTGCTTCTTTGCTTACATTATTCATCCTCTGAAAGCACCCTGAAATCATTCTTTTCAGAGGTTCTAAGAGTCTTCATCTTGTAAGTTTCATAATTAAATTGCTAGTCATTGGTCAGCAACTTAGTGAGACATTGTCTCAAAATAGAAAGGACTGGGCTGTATCTCAGCAGTAAAGCACTCCTGGATTCAATCACCACTACCAAAAAATTGTTGGTCATTAGTGAGCAACACAACCTTCATTCCCTTTAGCCCCTTTCCCTTCCCTGAAGAGGGAGGTGTGGTTTGGAGTTACAACATGCTGAGCACCAGGGACTTACTGAAAATCACTTCATTAACTCGGGTGTAGTGAAAGGGGCTTGTTATAAATAACAAAGGACTATCTTTCACTTTTATCACTCTGGAGGTGTTCTAAAGCCAGCATTAAGGATTTTTATTGTTGTTGTAGATAAACCCAATACCTTTATTTTATTTATTTTTATGTGGTGCTGAGGATCAAACCCAGTACCTCACACATGCTAGGCAAGTGCTCCACCATTGAGCCACAACCTCAGCCCAAGGATATTTTCTTCATTACCTTCATTACCGTGAGTTTGGGAATCAGCAAGAAGGCAAGCTACCCCCTCCAGCCTGTCCTTTGTGTAATATGTAACTCAAGTAGTCAAATTAATCTGGGACAAAAGTAGCTTGAGGAAATAATTGTAACAGTGGTCCACTTTATGTTTTGAACATAGCCCTTGCTGCTCTGCCACTGTGACTTATTTTTAAAATGAACATGTTTCTTTCCCTTCCTTTCTCTCTCCTCTTCCCTAATCTCTCCCCCTCCCTAATCTCAGGGAAAAGGATTATCTTTTCCACTTTGGGCAGATTTATCTGTCTTTGAGGACAAACCTGTCTTAGGAACAAAGAAATTCAGACTTTGGGGATGGTACCAGAAGATCTCAGAAATTACTAACTCCAAAAATTAACACGTGAATTACAATTCTGACAGAGAACGTGTGGAATGTAGACTTTGAATCATCACCTCTTTAAAAGCCCCCTGACCAGGCTGGGGTTGTGGCTCAGCGGTAGAGCGCTCTCGCCTAGCACGCATGACGCACTGGGTTTAATTCTCAGCACCACATAAAATACTATAAAGATATTGATTAAAAAAAAAAAAGCCCCCTGATCCCTGGATGAGCAGAATCCCAACCTCTGGGACAGGAGTCCCATATGTTTCTTCTTTGCTAGCAAAGAAATAAAACTTCTTTTTCCTTTTTCTCAAAACCGTGTCCTCCTTATTAAATTTGTTACTGAAAGTTCAGTCCTTGCCAGGATGGAGAAGAAAGGTAATCTTGTTTCCCCTGAGATTAGGGAGGGGGAGAGGTAAGGAAAGAGGAGAGAGAAAGGAATACAAATAAACATGTCCATTTTAAAAATAAGTTGCAATGGAAGAACAGCAAGGGCTGTTTTCAGAGCATAAAGTGGACTACTGTTACATTTCTCCACTGTCAATTTCTACATTCCATTTCTATGGAAAAATGGGCGACAACATCTCCAAGCCACTTCCTGTTGAAAGAGTGTGTAGGTGGGGGATGTAACCCAAAGTCCTCTATCATGGACAGTAAAGGACATTCAGCATCAAAGCAGTCCAGAGGTCCACAGTGGCAGATGGCAGGTGACTGGACAATGTACACATAGGGCAGGGATCATGCTAAGATAATAATACACAAGACAGCACATCATTACTTTTTTGTAAAAACTAACAGAAAAGCAAATATTATTTTAGCTAGTCTCTGAAAACCATGAAGACATTAACTCATAATCATATTAATGAAAAACAGATGGAGTTTATCAATGTAGGAGGTTAGGAAGATTTGTAGATCTATGAGATCAGGCTCAAATTAACTCAGGACAAACTTGTGACTCTAATCCTTTGTGATCATTATTATTAGGCACTCCCACACAAGAACCCTTTCTTTATAGCCTCCAGCTTTATTTACTTTTGGTAGGGCTGACACAAGTGTGCATCTTCTGCAACCTGTACAATCAGAAAAATAAGAAATTATACCCCATTTGATTCAAATGTATGAATTGTCAAGATCATTGTACTGTCATATGTAACTAATAATAAAAAAAGAACAGTTCACCAAAAAAATTATTTTATTTTTAAATGTCCATGTAGGACTGTACTTAGGCTATACTCTTCTGCCAGGTGTTTAAGACCAAGTTGATTAAAACTGACCTTGTTCCTAGCTACTCTTAAGAGTCAGCTGAGATGGCTCAGAGATCACTCTTGGGAAAGTGTTGGAAGCTTTCCTCTACCAATGGGGCCATCTGCCAGTATGGATCAGAGTCTTGATGACCATATGTGGCTTCTCTTGGAAGCATCAGGGACATTTCCCTCTCCAATTTTCCTCCTCTTTGAAGAACGTGCACTAGTTATCTTCCTGTTCTAAGGAGTTGTCTTGATCTCCTTAGAGGACAAGAGCCAAAATGTTGGCTTCTTTTTTCTTGGCCCTTTTATTTCCTTGACTTTGGTCTTCAAGTTTTGGGTTTTAAACATCCAGCAGGCCAGTTCCACCAGTCTTACAATGGGAGTAACAGATTACAACTTCAAAATCTATAATTTTACAGTTACCTCTTTCTTTAATTGGGGTCAATATTAGTACTGGAAGTCAGCATTATTCCTATCTGTCCTATAGGTGATGGCTGATTATCTCAAATTAACTCAGGTTGATTTGTTAGAAGCAGTACCTCTGCAAAACACTAACAGGCAACAATTATAAAGTTTATAACAGTTATAAAATCAACAGAGCAAAAACATATTTAGTTTGTATAATAGCTATGATCCATGAAAAATGGTTTTTATAATCATAAACCTGTATTTGGTTATGTATTGTATCCCATTTGATATCACAGTAATATTTACAACAAAAATTGATCTTTTGAACACAACTTTCAATGAATTCAAGTCTAGCCTATTTTGGAGCCATTTTAACATGGAGTAAGGTGGGAGGCAGAGCTTTATTTCAGGTAAGGCAGGGCTCTTGACAAATAACATAATACAATATTATATCTGAAACACGAATCAAACAAAGGCTAAGAGAGCTTTTAACTTTCTTTTTGTGGAAAAAGTGGCAAAATGCTTCCATGTTTTACAGTATGACCTCTAAACAGATTAGGCCCTCCTTATTACCTTCCAAAAGTAATTTAAATTTCTATTCCAGTGTAAAGAATAACACAAAATTGTATATATCACTTGTTGGCAACAGGTTACATTTATCCAGCTATAAAACATCAAATGACATGAATAAATACCAACCAAATTTGTTATTTCTATATAAATCTGAAGGAGACCATTGCTTCAGATAATTTTAGTTTGGAGAACATCAAACTGATAAAATACCCTCCTAAGCTTTACATTTAACAAGCTTGACTTCTAAAGTACAATTTAGAATTTATAGTGTACTGTAACAATAATCACAGGTCTCCATGGATTAGTAGTACTAGCAAAAATCAAAGGATACCCTTAAATCTCTTATACATTTAGGAAACAGTGCTAATGATCAGAATTTGACTTAGTCAAAGCAAACAGATGAAAGACAGATCTTCAAATGAAAGTGTGGCCCTTCTATGTCAGATACAATGTATAAAAGAGAGCACTTATTGGTTACCTTGCCTAGATAAACTTTTGTTTTATAAACTTTTACATAATACTTACACAAGGCTCAGCTAGATACAGTTCTGATATACATATATTTAGGGTGTTAACTATATTGTTATAACCTAAAGTAATAGTTGTTTATTTATCCAGTTACAAAGTAATCATTTTAAGACTTTAAAACAGGAAAGGAACAAACCCTAATTCCTTTAAGATTTAGTTTCCCGGGCTGGGGATGTGGCTCAAGTGGTAGTGCGCTCGCCTGGCATGCGTGCGGCCCGGGTTCGATCCTCAGCACCACATACAAAACAAACATGTTGTATCCGCCGATAACTAAAAAATAAATATTAAAATTCTCTCTCTCTCTCTCTCTCTCTCTCTCTCCACTCTCTCTTTAAAAAAAAAAAAAAGATTTAGTTTCCCTAAGTAATAAAACCTAACAGAGACAAGAAAATTATCTTGATAGATAAGAGCAGATCAATGTTTCAGATTTTGCTTCATATCAGTACATTAAAATTTGAAAAACCTTGTGCTAATTACAGCCCATTTAATCACATACCCAACCTTTTGAGATTTACCTTCCACCAACCTTCTGCAACTTACTTAGACATTCACATCCTTAGTTTTGTCCTCTCTTTCATCTTGGGCATTAGCACAAGAATATTACTTTACTTGACAAAATATTTTCTCACCTAGAAACATTTATTTTATCATCTACTTTTCCATGCTAAAATATATTTCCATACCTATAACTTTCTCTTATCTTTTCTAGTTTCAGACCCCTTCTTAAATTCATATTCTGAAACAATCCTTATTAATATTATCAGTGCATTTAATTTACACAACAAATTTCATCCCAGGAGAGGGTTAGACAATCCAGCATATAAAAAAAAACTGTTCCTTAATCTTCTTTCTCCCGGGTGGCACTCAAGCAATTGGCGCGCAAAGGCTTCCAATAAAACACTGATGTCCGTGGTTTCTGTTTTTTCTTTTCTGGGTGCAGTTGTTTATCCTGCCAGTCGTCTCCTTGGGCATTTAGTTTGATGGGATACTGTTATAACAAGGATTGCTTTGCCCCGGTGATAGATATCCCCCCTAGCCAAATGGGGTGTTTGGCAGATCTTAAAATAGATCTTAAAAGAGACTGTTCCTGTCTCCAGGTCATAAACTAACCTTGCTAGAGAGCACTTATTGGTTACCTTGCCTAGATAAACTTTTGTTTTATAAACTTTTACATAATACTTACACAAGGCTCAGCTAGATACAGTTCTGGGATGAAATTTATTGTGTAAATTAAATGCACTGATAACATTAATAAGGATTGTTTCAGAATATAAATTTAAGAAAGGGTCTGAAAATAGAAAAGATAAGAGAAAGTTATAGGTATGGAAATATATTTTATAGCCAGCAGACTCCAATCTCCAGGGGCAAAAGGGGCTAGGAGGCAGGGCAGAGGCCAGGTGTTCTTTTCTATAGCCCAGGCAGCTTTTCTGGGATTTTTTTTCCTAAGTGAGATGATCTGCATCTGTCTGGGGCCAGGATGAGAAATAATGCTGGCAGTGTCAAAACTGGGTTTAAAGGATTTAAATCTTTTTTAACCCTTTCTTCTGATGTCCTGCTATCCTTGCACACAAGAAGCAGTGCCTTGTGGCACCTTCAACTTAGTTCCTGACTGTTCAGACATCTAGTCATGCAACTGAATAAATGCCTGTACATACAGAATCTCTTCCATATACTTTACCCCTGACAAACTTCAACTGCAAGATTGTATAATAATCCAGAAAAAACATTCAAAGGCCAGACTGTGTTATGATAAAATGTCTTTCTCTTAGACAGGCTTATATCTGTAGGTGGCCCTTCAACTTACTTTACCTCTGACAGACCAATTGCAAGATTGTACAAAAAAGAATAGAGACAGACAACCAGAGAGGAGCCTCAAAACCATGGCCAACAGAAAGAAACCTTTAAAACATACCAGCCAAGATCTTCCCCAAGAGACTACCTATAAGGTCAATGTGGTATTGCCCATGTCTTAAAAAGGGGAAAATAACAGATCCAAACAAAAATACAGACTGACAACCCGAGGGAATTCCTGAACCCAAAGCCAATAAACAAATGAGAACCTAGAACAGACCAGAAATGAATAAATATCCCTAGGTTCTCAAGCCCCGCTTAACCAGCGGCACCACAGATATCCACACAAAAAGGGACCAGATAGTCCCATGAAGAGGAACCAGATATGTGGAATCAAGGGTCTCAGCATGCACACTGGGGAAGTTACCAGACGGCCAAGGGCATAGCAACTTTACTGAGATTGGTTTCCTTTTTCTCAAAGTGGACCACTTGGAGCAACCTGTAACATTCAGGGAGAGGAGGTGGGAATAACCCAAAGCAAAAGGAGCTTCAGCAGCTGGTAGGATGGTCCCTTGGTCCCTCCCTTTACTCACATGACTAGCTCACCTGGTTCGATCTGAGGCAAACTCACCTGAAAACTCACCCATCTCCTAACTCTCCCAGAGTTGGCTCTCAAGATCTCCAGTCACCCTGCATCCTCAGCATGAAAGTGGGGCTGCTTGGAAAGCCAAGCCTGCCCAAAAAAGCCAGAGAAGGGGCTGATCTTGAGTCCCATCTGGGTTGCCAAATTTGTTACCAAAAGTTCATCCTTGTCCCTTATGTCAATCCAATAATAAGGACACGGTTTTGAGAAAAAGGAAAAAGAAGGTTTACTGCCTTGCTAGCAAAGGAGAAAAAGAGGGGACTTCTATCCCAAAGGCTGTGATTCTGCCCATCAATAGGAACAGGGGGCTTGTAAAGAGATGATTCAAAGGCTATATTGCACGTGTTCTCTGTTGGAGTTGTAATTCAGTTGTTAATTTGGGAGATAGTAATTTTGGAGAGCTTCTGGTACCATCCCCAAAGTCTGGATTACTTTGTTCCTATGATGGGTGTGTACTCAAGGACACTCCTATGATGGAGTAGGTAATCCTGTTTTCTCTGCAATTAGTGAGGGGGGAAGAGAAAGAGAAAGAAGTATATCTGTCTTAAAAATAAGTTGTCGTGGCAAGCAGCAAGGGCTATATTCAAAGCATAAGGTGGACCACTGTTACAGATTAGCATTAGGGACAAGGACCAAGCTTTTAGTAACATAATGATCTTTGTTCTTTAGATGTAGAGAACTGAAAAGCATTTAATACTGCTGTATGTAAAAGATACTACCTGTTGCCCGGCAGGGTGGTGCCTACCTGTAATACTAATTGTTCCAGAGGCTGAGGCAGGAGGATCAAAAGTTCAAAGCCAGCCTCAGCAACTTAGTGAGGGCCTAAGCAACTTAAGAGACCCTGTCTCAAAATAAAATATAAAAGGGACTGGGTATGTGGCTCAGTTGTTAAGTGCCCCTGGGTGGTTCCATCCCCAGTACAAAAAAAAAAAAAAAGACATTACCTGTTGTGGAACTTTGATCAAGCTCTAGCACAAACTTACACAAGAAGCAACACATCCAGGAGAGCATGCTTTGACCCAAAAAGCAGGAAACAGGAAAAGGATTCCACAGAGCTTTGGTAGGGGTAATGGGGACCAATGGAAGCCTTGCTCCTCTGAGAGATGTCAGTAGTATCTTAGGAGGACCCTGACCCTCTCATTGGGACCCAACTGCACAGCATGGGCAGTCCATGGTATGTGGGCATCAAATGCAATGGATGGCTGCAGATCAACTAGTTAATCTAGGCAGGTGTGACTTTGAAACCCAGTGTGTGTAAAGCAAGCAAGAAGGACACCTTACTTTCTGCTGCTTCAGCAAAAATTATTTCTCTGTATGTATACAGTCATACACCACATAATTACATTTTTGGTCAATGATAGACCACAAACACAACAGATTTTATTGCCTAGTAACAAGATAGTCAACCTGGTTCTGGATACTCCATGATACACAATGATGAAATTGAGATAAAGAGAGAGAAAAGCTGAATCTTAAAGAAAACACTGATAGACATTGATATGTAGAAAGCACAGTTGTAAATCTTGAGCAACATGCCCTTGCCCCACACCCTTGTAAAATGAGGGAAACACGCCAAGTACAGAAGAACTGGTGTGAAATTATGCAGCTCTACCCTGGATCTGCCCCTGGTCCTGTACCTGATACAGCCCTCCTTTAAATATTGGACTCTCAGCCCAAGTCAGGGCTGCTTCTCACACTCGAGACAGCACACATTCTCCCTTGAATGTGTATCTACCTTCTTAAATAAAACTTTGCCTGTGCCTGTGTCCGGCTCATGCTGAAATTCTTTTCTGTCATGAATGCTAAGAACCCCACTGGTCCTGAGTTGAGATCCCCCTAAGAACTCCTCAGACCCTTCTCTGGTCACAAAAATCACCTAACATGTCCCCATTGTTAGACAATCTAAGACTATACTATGCTTTAGAAGACCATTTCATTAAATAAAATGCAGGTTCTATAAAAACAAACAAAACACTACCTGTAAGAGTGGGAAGGTATCAGTCTTCTCATATTGCAAAGCAGGACAATACTTAAGGGGCCCAGGGGAATTGAGGCTTTTAGGGAGAACTTGACATAGGCAGTGCCATGTTGAAACATATCCTCCTTCTTAGAAGTAGAGTCACCCCACACCAGGCACAGTGGCACATGCCTATAATCCCAGCAACTCAGGAGGCTGAGGTAGGAGGATTGCAAATTCAAAGCCAGCCTCAGCAGTTTAGTGAGGCCCTAAGCAACTTAGCAAGACCCTGTCTGTAAATAAAATACAAAAAAAGGGCTGGGGGGCTGGGGGTGTGCCTCAGTGGTAGAGCACTTACCTAGTATGTATGAGGCACTGGGTTTAATCACAAGCACCACATAAAAATAAATAAATAAAATACAGGTGTTGTGTTCATCTACAACTAAAAAACTTTTTTTTTTAATAATAATAAAAAGGGCTGTGACTCAGTGGTTAAGAACCCCTGGGTTCAATCCCTGGTACCAAAAAAAAAAAAAAAATTCACCCCACATTTACTCTGACTCAGCCTGATCTAAATTCCAGACAATACTCCATCATTACACAAGAAAGGGAATTGTCATCTGGGACTAAAGCAGCAGACGGTGAGGTGTCCTTCTTGCTTGCTTTACACACACTGGGACTAAAATCTGAGAAACACCTTGTTTGACATGGAAGAGAAACCACCATAAAGAATAAAGGTGATGGCTACAAGGACCTTCCCTGGCAACCCCCTGCAATGGCCAAACTGCAAAAATTCCCCCACTTCCTCACTCCCCTATAACTTCCCTAGGCTATAAGGGGAAGATGGTTCCAGCCTCTGCTGGATTGATCCCCCACCCCCACCCCTGCAGGATTGTCCCAAATAAGCCTGTTACAGTAGAGACACCTCTCCTATCTATTTCCTTCATTGGGTTATTTCCTTACAGGGCCACATTTCTGCATAAGATCCCTGGGTGCAACTGACAGTGGGGAATAAACTCATCAACTTTTTAGTTGAATGTTGGTGACAGCATTTTGGGAATGCTGGAGACAAAACCAGACCCCCTTATCACCTGTCAGGAAGGGGACTTGACTCTGAAGGCACTTTGTATTGGCAAACAGAACCTGGAAAGAACTCGCAGAAACTCTCCCAGGTTTTTTTTTGTTTGTTTGTTTGTTTGTTTTTTGAAAGAGATTGGGCAGAGCCAAGTCAGATAAAACTAAAGGAATAGTTGTTATTACAATTTAGATGATCTACGAATTAACAAGCCCCACCTATCAGCAAAGCTTGAAAAACACCACGGCTAAGAGCAGATGTAAGATCTTACAAAAAAAAAAAAAAAAAAAAAAAAAAAAAAAAAAAA
>NW_025999900.1:6622398-6628846 GCF_001458135.2 Marmota marmota marmota
AAAAAAAAAAAAAAAAAAAAAAAAAAGAAAGAAAAGAAAGGCTCAAATTTGCAAGAAGTAGCTTACCTTAGTTTTCTTCAGATGAACCTAAGAAATTTGTTGCCAATAAGAAAAAGGTTATTGCTGTCCTAAAATCCCACCACTAAACAACAATTATGGGGTTCTCTAGGTGTTCCTATGTTTTGCCAGATTTCAATCCCTAAACCTTGTAGGTTTCAATCCTTTAAAATGGGCTCATGCTTGTCAGCAGGATGAGAGAGGAGGCAGTGGGATCAGAGTGTTGCCCAAGATGCTCGGGGATGCTCCCCAACCAATTGCTTATTAATTCATTCACACAGCTAGAACAAACTGTAAAAGGATGGCCCCTGTCTTAAGAGCCACTTGTAACATTTTACTTGATGCTGAAAAATTTACCCTGGATCATACTACCAGGTAATGACTCTTTTAGAGCAGAAGAATAGCTATTGGCTAATTATTAATAGAATGGGAAAGTATCAGGCTACTGTAAACTTCAGGTGACTACTGCTTTAAACCATAATTGTATAAAAATTGTGTAGTACATTACAGCTGACCTGATCTGGTAGATCAACTACTAGAACAACCGGACTAGGACCTTTTCACAAGGGCACCAATGACATTATGCTATGCCATGGTAACAACTAAACAGGTGCTGGCACTGAGGCGGAATTCACAATATTGACAATGGCACCAAAACTGCCCACCAGGAAGAAGGTGCAAAAAATTAATAGTATACAAAATTTGCTTTTTCTAGGTCCAAATTTCCATTGCATGAATCTCTGTACCCATTTGCCTCCAAAAACTGAGAGATAAATAACTTTAAGCTTCGATCCCCATAAAAGTATGTTTTGGATTTTTTTAATATTTATTTTTTTTAGTTGTAGTTGGACACAATACTTTTATTCCATTCATTTATTTTTATGTGGTGCTGAGGATCGACCCAGGGCCCCACACATGCTGGGCGAGTGCTCTACCGCTGAGCCACAATCCCAGCCCTTTTGGGATTTGTTTTATGTGGTTATCCTAATTTGTGCAAAAATAATGCTTCATTCTGGATTTTAAACCATTGCCAGGTTTTGATACTGAAATCTAGGTATCCTCAGGTATCAACTCAAAGCTAAACAACATAGTTAAAATGGGGCTATTATTTATGAGAGACATGAAAAAAATTATATAGTGTGTTTATGTGAGAATTTTTTAAAAGTCCAAGAAATTGTTCTGCAAATGTTTTATATTTACTTGCAAACTGATCCAAATAACCTAAATATAAATAAGCTATGATCTTTCAATTTAAAGTTTGGTCTTTATATTTTGATTAAATTGGATGAAAGGGTCTACTAGTTAGGACCACTTAACTGGGAATGAGTACAGAAATTTTTTTTTTAAAGTGAAGTTTAGGAGAACAGATTGGAGTGTATCACAACTGTGGGTGAATAAAGTAACAATAATTTCATACAGTTTCAAGGAAACCTTAATGTAATGGGAGATGGGAGAGGTAATCACATATATAATATGTATATTTATTTGAGAAATACGTATAAGTCTTAAAAATGAAGTCTATACCAATGAATACCATTTATGTTAGGGTTTATTTTACCAATGAGAGTGAATTTTCATTATTAGCAAAATGTCTGGAGTTAAACAGAAACACTTGTGATAACTTCTGGTAGCTCCTGTGGGAAGTAGCCCAAGTGCTTGCTAGCAAGACCACCTGGGATTGACTCCTTGATCTGTGTAACTGTGCTTAGGATCACTCAAATGATCTCACACTGTCTGTGTGAAAGTATTTTATAACTAAAATGGAAAACTTTCTCCACCAAACAGCTACCAGCATTTAAGTCCCATAAAGTCAATTTGTTCCATTCAATTTCCCCTTATGAGGCCTCCATTCAGTAGTACATAGCCAGATCTGAGGCATAAACCCAAATCCAACAAGACTGAATGGCCATCTGACAGTGGGGAATTGAAGCCTAGCATTAAGGATGGTTTTGTTTGTTTGTTTGTTTGTTTTGTTTTGTTTTTGTTCAATATAGTGAGTTTGACAGACAGCAAGAGGGCCTCAGGGCACCTACACCCTCTAGCTTGTCCTTTGTGTAATATGTAACTACTAGTGGGCAAACTAATCAGTGACAAGAATAACTAGAGGAAATAAAGATCTTGTTCTCAAGATTTGCAGAACTGAAATGCAACTCAGGACTAAGTGATAAAAATCAGATATGAATCATCTAGCCCACCTCTCCCCACCAGTCTGGGAACATCTGTCAATGGAAAATTACCCCTAAATCATTCAATCATTCTGATTTCTGGAAAGATGAGCTTATGACATCTCATCTAGCTGTGGGTTTTTTGTTGTTTTGTTCGTATGCTTTTTGCTTTTTGTACCGGGGATTGAACTCATGGTCTCTGAGCCACATTCCTAGCCCTATTTTTTTAATGTTTTATTTTAAGATAGAGTCTCACTAAGTTGCTTAGGGCCTTGCTAAGTTGCTGAGGCTGTCTTTCAACTTGCAATCCTCCTGCCTCAGCTGCTTGAGCTGCTGGGATTCCATCTAGCTGATTTTTCAAATAAAGTCTCCTTCCTTGCCTTAACACCTGTGTCTTGATTTAATTGCCCTGTATCAGCGCAAGCAGGTGGAACTTGGGTCTGGTAACAGTTTTGGAGATATATCAGGAACCAAGGACAAAGGCCAAATATTTTAACAAAAGATACTCTTATTGCTGTAGCCACTTAGGAAATTACAGGGTTATAGGAGCCATGACCCAGGAAAGAAAACCAAATATGCTTGTATTTTACAATATCACAGAAACTCATCCTATTATGAAGGCTCCAATCTCATGATCTAGTCACCCCTGAAAGGACCCACCTCCTAATATCATCCCTCAAGGGTTAGATTTCAAAGTATGAATTTTGGAGAGGACACAAACATTCAGACCATAGATAGCATTTGCCTTAACCCTATCCTAGGGTTGTGTTAATTCTCCCTATCCCTAGTATGAAAGAACAAGAAAGAAGGAACCAAAATTTCCCAACTTCCTAATCTTGCTTCAGACCAATTACTCTCCTGCCTTTATGTAAAAAAAAAAAAAATTCTCTGTGATTTGGCTCCTGCCAAATCTGCCTCTTTTTACAATACCTGCCTTGCTCTGCACACCTGGGCTACACTGTCATTCTTGTTCTTCCTCTGACTCACAGTGCATGGCTTTTGATCTTGCTGTTCCCTTAGCCTAGAAGGCTCTTTTCCTAGAACATCTTATGTCTGGCTTCTCCTCATTCAGGTCTCTGGCTCAAATGTCAATTTAGAGAGGTCTTTCTTTCTTTCTTTCTTTGGCAGGTGGATGGGGTGGATGGGTACCAGGGATTGAACTCAGGGGCACTCGACCACTGAGCCACATCCCCAGCCCTATTTTGTATTTTATTTAGAGACAAGGTCTCACTGAGTTGCTTAGTGCCTCACTATTGCTGAGACTGACTTTGAACTTGTGAACTTCCTGTGTCAGACTCCAGAGCCCCTGGGATTACAGGTGCAGGCCACCATGACCAGCTTGGAGAGTCCTTACTTGAACTTCCTCTCTAAAACAGCACCTCCTGTCCCAAAATTTTTCTGTTTTTGTTTGTTTGTTTTTTTTTTTGTTTTGTTTTTGTAGCATTTATTACCATCTGGAGTTACCTGCTTGATCATATTCCACACTAGAATGCCAGTACAGCAAATAAGGAAGAATTATTTGACTTCTCCATCAATAATGCATAGAACAGGGATGGGGTTGTGGCTCAGTGGTAGAGCGCTTGCCTAGCTAGTGTGAGACCCTGGGTTTGATCCTCAGTACCACATAAAAATAAATAAATAAAATAAAGGTAGTATGTCCTACTACAACTAAAAAATAAATATTAATAAATAATGCATAGAACAATTAGTTGCATATATTAGGTGCTCAGTGAGTGAATGAATGGATACATTTTACAATTAAAGACAGGCTCTAAAGGTGTGATTGGTGTATGTAAAAAAGTCCAGAAAGAAATCTTTGAGATGCCCATTTATTATAAGAGAGCCATAGACCAAGGACAATGACTCAGAACTTTATAAGAACTTGGCAGTCTTTTTTATTATTTACCTAGTTCCTGCTATGTGCCAAGTGATGTACTCAGGAAGGAAATGATGATCAAAACAAGACATGGTCTCTCTGCCACCTATGAGAATTTGCAATTTAGTCTTTTCTCTTTTTTTTTCTTTCTTTCTTTCTTTTTTTTTTTTTTGATATCAGGGATTGGACCCAGGGGTGCCTAACCACTGAGCTACATCACTAGCCCTTTTTTACTTTTTATTTGAAGATATCATCTTACTACGTTTCTGAGGGTGGCCTTGAACTTATGTTCCTCCTGTCTCAGCCTCCCTAGCTGCTGGGATTACTGGCATGTGCCACTGTACCCAGCCAGAATTTTATTTAAAAAAACTGATCTTTCAGTTAAAAATTAAATACATATCTTAAAAATGAAAGCAGAATAGTCATTTTGAACTTCAGAGTTTGTTAAATAAAAACTACAGGAGGCTGTTGTTTTGAACTCAACTCCTGTACAGATCAAGCTAAAAATCAAAATGGAGTCACTAATGCTAAAGTTCCATGTCACCAAGTTCAAAGTAAACTGTTTATCTGAGCTTTTGAAAAATCAGGATTAAAGAACAACCAAATTTCTCTAAATAGGCCAGTTTCAATTGGCATGATAATGAAGTTCCCTCTTTATCAATTCTTGCATACAAGAGAAGTAACTTAAAGTAGTCTAATGTTAAGCAGTTATTTTTCTATTGTTCTATCTCCCTGTTACCATCTTAGAAGGAAAGTAACTTTGAAGTGATAAATACACTTTTTATTCTTTTGTTTCTGCTTTCTTCATCCTTCCTCTGTAAAACCAGCCACTTCCGTTCAGGCCATCAGAATACTTCTTCTATTTAGTGGAATAAACTGTTGCCTGTTCCTCAAATTAAAAATACAGCCAATTAAAAGCTTTAAACTAAATTTTAATTTTGTCCTTTGGCAGATCTAGAAATTGATTATAAAATATTTCAGATCTAGCTGGCTGTGGTGGCACACACCTGCTGTCCCAGTTACTCGGGAGGTTTAGGCAGGAGACTGCACATTCAAGGCCAGCTTCAGCAACTTAATGAGACCCTGTCTCAAAATAAAATAAAATAAAAGGACTGGGGATGTAGCTCAGTGGCAGAGTGAGGTCCTAGCTTGTTTGAGGCCCTGGGTTTGATCCCCAGTACAGAAAAAAAAAATTTTAAGTAATAAATAATAATTTGAATTTTAAGGTATAACAGTGTTGAAATAATACCCTAAAGTATGGCACTTTGGTTGGATGAGTACTTTTTTTTTCTAATACTCAGGATTGAACCCAGAGGCACCCTACCACTGAGCTGTATTCCCTGCCCTTTTTATTTTGAGACAGAGTCTCATTAAGTTGTTGAGGCAGGCCTTGAACTTGGATCCTCCTGCTCAGCTTTCTGATTGCTGAGTACTCTGAAAGGACATTGGAGAGGTGTTAGAGCAAAATTTCTCTCTGCCCTCCTGCCCTCCTTGTCTCCTGACCCCATTTTTCTTCTGAGGTAAGTTATAGAAACCAGGGTTCCTCTTCCCCAAGGCAGGCCTTAAAGACTAGAACTCCTTTTCCCCAAACAAGCCATAAAACCTAGAAACCTTATTCTCTCTCTTCTTCCTTGAACACCTTCCTTCTAGGGGGGGATCCTGTCCCAAACTTGGGAGTAAAGAATGCTACACAGACAAGTCTTGCTGGTTTCCCCCTATTTCCATAGATCTTCCCCTTTTGTCCAATCACATTTCTATATACCTGTCCATTCCTCATCAAACCTAAACATTAAATAACAGACAGTTTTCTTCAGTCTTCATTTCTGAAGGCTCACATCTCAAGTAAAACTTGATCAAATGACCTTGATCGGCCTCTCTTGTAAACCTTCCTTTGGTTATAGAAGTGTCATCTGTGACCCTTATGATGGTTAATGAAAGGTATCACACTTTCTGCCCATACAATAGAATATGACCTAGTCTGCTGTTCACTTAAAAGTGTGTGACTAGTAATTTGCCTCTGAATAAACTATAGGTAGTGGAAAACCACTGAAAATGACATGTAGGAATCATGTAGTTTTTTTAGACAGGTCAATCTGGTGATCCACGGTTGGTGATTAAGGATAGTGAGGTTTTTGCAGAAGCCCAGGAGGGCCCAAGGCAATCCATACCAGTATCAACTCTAGAAAACAGTAAAAAGAAAAAAAAATGGATATGGTGATGGGCAAGAAAAAAGAACCAAGATAGCTCTAATGGGGGCTGGGGTTGTAGCTCAGTGATGGAGAGCTTGCCTGGCATGTGTGAAGCACTGGGTTCCATCTTCAGCACCACATAAAAATAAATAAATAAAATA
>NW_025999900.1:6630644-6660694 GCF_001458135.2 Marmota marmota marmota
AAATATATATATATATATATATATATATATATATATAGAGAGAGAGAGAGAGAGAGAGAGAGAGTCCCTTCTTTGTAGAATTGTCGGAGGGTTAAAGTTCTTAGAATTTAGGTTGGTCATTATTAAAATACTGTTATTAGCTATTAAGACTTTAAGTAGTCAGTATTTTCAGCTCTTTAGCGTCCCTCAACTCTAGAAATAGTTCGAATACATTGGTTTATTTGGTTTTTAATAACCAGTGCTCCCGATATTCACGCAACAAATTGAAAACATCTAGAAGGTAATTGCTTGATAAATTCTAACCTCGCCATACGGTAGGTGAATCTTAACATGTCGGAGTCAGAGAGCTTTAATCTACATCTGATCTTCTAGTCTTAGATGCCCAAAGGTGGGGTGATGCCAGGACTTTGAGCTTCGAGATGGAAGAAAGCAGATGGATGCTGGCTTTGTCTAGGGTAGCCAATCGTGTGGGGTCCAGTCAGACCCCGGACGGCGCAGCCCAGCCAACCCTTGGTAGAGTTAGCAACGGAGGGGCGTGTATTTGCATGAAAAGAGAGGTTGTAGAGACTGTCAGTTTGTGTATTCCACCAAGTTCACGAACTCGGGGAGGGCGGGCCACTTCACATGAGAAGACACACCTGTCTGTCTCTGGGCTTTTATTGGCCGGCCCTTGATACAGCCTTCTAGGCATCAGCAGCAGGGGCGTGTCCCTGGTTGGGACAGCCAGCTCCAGGGTGGAATGATGTCATCGTAGGCGTGTCCCGAGAACCAAAGGAGCAGTGGGCGGGGCCTAAGGGAAGGTGTGCCGGGGGCTGGTTGGGGGCGCGGGCGGTGTGGCCGGGGCGGGGCCTAGGTGGCGGTGACGTCACGGGGCGGCGCGGTCCGGCTGGCGCCTATAGGTAAGCTCTGCGGCGGTCGGTGGCCCTCACTCGAGGCTGCCAGCAGCACCGACACACTTCTCTCTTGGCATCCCGGCGCTGCTGATCATGTCCTTGAGGGGCAGTTTCTCGCGTCTTCTTCGGATGCAAGTGCATTCTGTCCTGAAGAAGTCCGTCCACTCTGTGGCTGTGATAGGAGCCCCTTTCTCTCAGGGACAGGTGAGAGCTGGGAACCGACACTGTGGGCAGGATTTCCCGGCTCCCAGAACCTGGAGAAAGCGGCGGTGGGGTGCTGGGGGCCCGGAGGCGAGGCAAGGAGAGGTTGGGGCAACGGTGAGGGCGAGAGCTGGCGGTTTCCTGCGATTGGGCACCGGGAGAACACGTGGGATTTAGCCGGACCGAGATGAAGAGGGAGCGAAGGGGGGATGGATGGTGTCCCCAGAAAGAGCGAGAGAACGGTAGCCCCAGCCTGGGGTGATGGAACGGAGGAAAGGAGGAAGAGAGTTCCTTGGAGGGGCCGAGGAAGGCGAAACCCGCCACAATGCCCAGTGGAAAATCGACGGAGAGAAGGTGCGAGGAGGATCCATTCTTCCAGAAAGCATTAACCGGGAAAGAAATTGGCACTGTTCTCTCCCGGGGCGGGAGGACCCGAGGGGCTGTTTTGTTTTCTCTTCAATGAAAGAAACCTACAGTCGTAGAGGGCTTGCTCACTAGTGGCCAGGTCCCTGGCCCCAGCTAGCCACAGCCACACACACCCAACCCCCAGATCCTGACCTGTCTCAGCCCCTCCCTTGTTTTGGACTTTGCTGACCCTTCTCGCAGGAGGAAGTTGATTTAATCCAAGGAATGGAGTTGTTTCCCAGTGTAAAGGTTAGATAAAATGACCAGACCTCATAGATGGAAGTAATAGATGGAAGGACAGATGCTGTGTCAGGTTTTCAGAGGAGTCTATTAGGAACCAAGTGTAGTATTGCAGATTTCTGTATTTTTTTGTGAACTAAATTATGTGTGTGTGTTTTGCCCCCATCTTTCCTTCCATCTAACTGTAATTTGTGTGATTTGCAGAAAAGAAAAGGAGTGGAATATGGTCCAGCTGCTGTTAGAGAAGCTGGCTTGCTGAAAAGACTCTCTGCTTTGGGTAAGTGGCTGGATTTTATGTCTGTACAGGACTGTTAATGGACCACTTTGGAGTCTTCTCTCTCATTTTTTTTTTTTTTTTAATGGTACTGGGGATTTAACCCAGGGGTGCTCTACCACTGAGCTACATCCCAACCCTTTTTATTTTTTTGAGATAGGGCTTTTTTTTTTTTGCTAAGTTGCTGAGGCTGGCCTGGAACTTGTGATCCTCCTGCCTCAGCCTCCCGAGTTGCTGGGATTTCAGGTGTGTGCCACTGTGTTGGGCTTGGAGTCTTCTCTCTTATATCCACAGCCTACAGTGTCATCTATGTACTTGGGAACAATCTGCCACATTTATCTCCTGTTCTTTGGATTACATCTGCAGTTTAAGATCTATCAGGGAGTCTTTAGGGAAAGTTGCAATAAAGAGTTGATGTGGAAGTCCAGGGGTGAAATGAGGCTGGGCCTGGGACAAGCTGCTAATGGCATGCATCAGGTGCTGAGAACACTTTCACCAGCTTTTTTTTTGTTGTTGTTTTTTTTTTTTTTTAGACCTGGGGATTTAACTCAAGGGAGCTTTACCTGAGCTACATCCCATTCCTTTTTATTTTTTATTTTGCAACAGGGTCTCATTAAGTTGCTTAGGGCCTTGCTAAATTTCAGAGGCTGGCTTTGAACTTGCAATCCTCCTGCCTCAACTCCTGAGCCGCTGGGATTACAGGCATGCACCACCATGCCCAGCCTTGCTTCAGCTTTAACTGCACTCAACATTTTCCCCTACAGTTATAGCTTTCAAAACTCAGTCTTGAGATGCTTATGAGTCATCAGTCTCAACAGTTTCCTCTCTTCAAATTCATTTCCTCTCTAGGGTTCATGGCTTTGCATTACTGTAAGCAGGGTGTAGAGCTGTGTTTTTCAAACCTACCTGATTAGAAGATCACCTGGGTTACTCATTAAAAATATAGGTTCCTAGACTCCTCCATGGAAGAGTCTGGTTCATTGGGTCTGAGGTGGGACCCAGATATGTGCATTTTTCTTTTTGCTTTCATCTTTTTTTCCCCTGTGATACTGGGGATTGAACCTAGGGGGTGCTCTACCACTGAGTTACATCCCTAGTCCTTTTTTCATTTTTTATTTTGAGACAGTGTCTTGCTAAATTTCCCAGGCTGGCCTTAAACTTGCAATCCTCCTGCTTCAGCCTCCTGAGTAGGTGGGATGACAGGTGTGTGCCACCGTGCCTGACAGATATAAGCATTTTTACAAGCCCCTCAGATAACCAGTCTTAAAAGTTGCAGTCTTGTAATTAGGATAGTACTTCAAGTTTTTAGAAACAAAAGTAAATCTGATCCAAAGATAAATGCAATTTGTATAGTAATGACATCTTTTAGTAACAGGGTACCAAATTTCATAACTTTATAGATAGGAAGGTTCTCCTTATGTCTAACCCAAATATTTCTGGCTGATACTCAAGGTCATTTCCTCCATTACATATTTTTTTCTAGTACTGCAAATTCCAAATATGTGGCAGCAGGGTGATCTGGAGATAGGATCACAGAATTCCTCTAAAATCTCTGCTGATGAGTCCATTACACGGATCAGTCATCTCCTTCCAAAACCTGCAGGAATAATGAAGTTACTGAAATCATCTAAAGTTGAGGTGTATGCCTCCACCTTTATAAGGATATGACGACTCAGATTGAATATTCAAAATTCTTCTCTGTTCAATAATTGCAGTTTCTTCTTCAGTAGTATCTCCTTCTTAGTCATTTTAATAACTCACCAAGTTCACTACCAAAGTGAAAGATAAACTGCTAAGATTTGGTCTTTTTATTTTTTACAGTGCTAGGGATCCAACCCAGGGACTCAAGACCCTAGGCAAGTGCCCTTTCACTGAGCTACACCCCAGTTCTGGTCTTCTTTTATGTGTCAAGGTAGCTACTGGGAGGAGGTTTTTTTGTTTGTTTGGTTTTGGTGTTGGGGATTGAGTCCAGTGTGTTTTACCACTGAGTTACATCCCTAGCCCCTTTTTGTTTTTTATTTTGAGATAGTCTCACTGAGTTGCTGAGGCTGGCTCCGAACTTGCAGTCCTCCTGCCTCAGCCTACCGAGTCATTGGGATACAGGCATATGCCACTGTGCCTGGCTTGGGAGGAGGTTTTTATTCCTGCTTATTAATGAAGATACTGTCTCTTAAAATAGCTTGTATATACTCTGCCTTTTCAAAAGAATCATTTTACACTGAAGACAACAATCTCTGGTGATCACTGTTTTTATATACCAGATAAATGTCTGCAGCCCGTCTAACAAACTGGGCCAGGCATTGCTCAAATTGCTGTTATCTCTAGGTCCTGTCTTCAAGAGACTCTTACCAGAAACAGGTTAGGCCTCTTTAGAGAGAAGCGGCACACTGATAACGGCTTCCTTCATTTATAGACCTCTTTTCTGTCCATCTCTTAGTAATTTTCCACTCCAACCTGGGGGAGGCCCTTTTCCTTTAAATACTATTCCCTCTACTTTTTCTTTTCCCTTTAAACTCCCAATCTAAAGTAATAGTAAAGCTTCAGTTTATTTTGCCTTCCTTTTCATATTTTTTTTTCAAATTTTGTAGTTGTATTTGTACCTAGCTGCTGATTGGTAGGCCAGTATCACCAGCTGTCCAAAATAGAATCTCATTGCATATTAATAAGATTGTGGCACTCAGCAGATTTCCAGCACATGGTTTTGGCTAATCTCCTGGAATATGTTGGAGAAAAGTACCATGAGTAGTTTCATTGCTCTGCTCCTTAACAGTACCAAAATAACTTACCATCCTTCTAGTACTTTCAAATTAGCATGGGTCAAATTTCAAAGCATGAGTAGCAGGCTGGGGAAACCCAAAAAAAAGGAGAGAGAGAAGGTAAATTTCCTTAATTCCTTTGTTCTTGCCTTTTGCTCTGATGTCACTAGCTGCTCTTCTGTGTTGCTATGGTGTCACGTAAACTTCCTGTTTTCTTGGGTGAATGTATTTATTTGACTTAGTGTCTGGACTTGTTTTTCCATTTCCCTGGACTCAATAGGGCATGGTGTTTCTCACAGGTAACCATTTATTTTAGTACATTAAGAGGGCTGGACAGAAATGAAGAGAGATGGCTCTGGCAAAGCTCAGAGGTAGGGCTGGGGTTGTAGCTCAGTGGTAGAGCGCTTGCCTGGCACGTATGAGGCATTGGGTTCAATCCTCAGCACCATATAAAAATAAATAAATAAGATAAAGGTATTGTGTCCATCTACAACTAAAAAAAAATGTGTTAAATAAAAAAATCTCAGAGGCAGTCCATCTGCTCCTGATTCTAGTTAGTTCTGATGTCCACAGCAGTTTGTCTTTTTCTCATTAGAAGTAGATGAATGTCTGTGGGTAAAGATAGCTGTAAGTCAAGATTAAGGCTGTAAGTCTCTATCTTTTTAATTCTGGTAATTTGATTCAGCTGTGCTACTGAAGAAGCCACAGTCACTGAGAAATCTGTTCAAATGAGCTTGCTTCTGACCAGGCTACAAGTCCTGGTGTCCAGAAAGTCATTTGTGGGTTATTCTGGTTCCTCTCAATTAGACTAATGACACTTATTCTTCCTAATCTACTTGGCACTCTAACAGATAGAACAAGAATCTCTTTGGTTGAGACAAGTTGAGAACCAAGAAACTAGTTTGCTTCCACAAGAACTGCTGATAAGAGGACCTGAGATAGTTGTTTAAATATAAAAATCTTAAGTAAGAGAGCTGTTCATTTGGGACAGATCAATATGTGAGTTCAGGCATCTGTATTTGCTTCCAACAGTTGGTAGAGGACTTTAGGAGTCACGGGTTTAGTTGCATGATAGTGATGCGTTAGCCTGGCTTCCTTCCTGCCATTCCTCTGAAGTTAGCATGGAGGGAATTTGTCTCATGACTTGGAAGAATGAAATCAATGGACACAGGGTGAGAGCAAAGTAACAGAATTTATTAGAGTAATAGAAAGCAGACTCCCAAAGGGTAGAGGACTCAAGAAAGGGATACTGAAGAGTAGCTATTATATAAGTGTTTATATGAATCTAAGGGTTAAGGAAACTAGCCTCCTACCCAACCCTGGGAAAGGCTCTCAGAGTCCACAAGCTCTTCATGTGCTCTTTGGTCTGATCATGTTTCCCTGCTCCCTTGTTTTGATGAGGGTCCACTATAAGTTTTTTCTGTTTCTATAGGAATCAGCCTGACCTGGATGAGACCTGGTGTGTGTTCTCAGCCTGGCTGAATAGAAACCTGACCTTGAAGGAACCCAAGTTTTCTGCCTGTCCATTTTAACCCTTTCTCCTGCCTCAAAACTACCTAGAGAAAGCTCAGATTTGTCAGCCTTTATTTTATTGGATTTTTTATCACCTAGATGACTGCTTTGTTCCTAAATAGTCTCCTCTGATAGCTAATACTACTCTCTCTTGGCCTCCTTTCTTCATTGAATTGTGGGGGGTTCTTCTTCCTAACCCTCATGTTGAGGTCCCCAGTGTTATTCCTGCCATTTTCTGATGAATGTGACCAATCTCATCCACTCCCCAATTACTCTCAACAACTTTGACCTTCCTCTAGAAAGCCAAGTTTACTCCTCTACCTTTGTTTTAAGTAGCCTCACTTCAATTTTACAGATATGTTAAACCCATCATGTTTAAAAAAATGTTCATTTTATCTTCTCTCTCAAATCTACTTTTTCTGCCGTCTTGTCATTATTTCACACTGTCACCCATTATCTAGTTACTCAAGTCAATTCAAAGAACATCACAATTATTTTCTTTCCCTTTTGCTTCTTAAATCAGTTGATCACCTCATCTTATCTCCTAAATGATTAGATTCCTTCTCCACAATACTGCTCAAGTTTTGTTCCTCTTTTCACACCTGAATATAACTTTCAAATGGTATCTCGTGTCCTCTTTTTTCATTCCTCACTTTAACCTTCTTCAGTGCTACCATAATGGTATTTCCCCCCCCCCCCAATTAATGCTAAATACCTTTTATTTGAAATTTACAAGCCACATTTCCAAGGCATCTTGTGTTTTAAAGCAGTGATTCTCATCTATGATTAAGACGTTCTAAGGTGTTTTGGATCATCAAGAGCAACATAAAATCTTCAAAACAAAACTAGTTTTAAATCTATTTTATTTAAAACCATTTACAAATAGGCCAAATATCACTCAGCCTAAGAAAACATCAACCTTTTATACTTCAACAATATCATAGTCCAAAAAGACTAATACTTATTGCTGATTCAGTTCACAATATTATCCCTTCTCAGGCAGCAGTGCTGTGTCTAGAAATATTTTATGGTCGCCCTTTTTTTAATATTTATTTTTTAGTTGTAGTTGGACACAATACCTTTATTCTATTTATTTATTTTTATGTGGTGCTGAGGATTGAATCCAGGGCCTCGAATATGCTAGGCGAGTACTCGACTGCTGAGCCACAACCCCAGCCCCTTTATGGGCATCTTTTATGGGCATCAGAGATTGACAGAGCCATAAGGCATGGCCCTGCCTACAAGAAATTTACAGTGTAGCCTGAAAGACAGGAAATATACATAACAGACAAACGGAACTGGCTCCAAGTCCACACCTCTTTCTTAACAGGAGCTGTTACCCATATAAGTCATCATGTGTTTTAGCAAATGAGCCACAGGAATAGCCTAGCAATTAGGTGCTGCACTGAGTTTCAACTTGACATATTGAAAAGAAAGAGTGCATTTTATTTTATATTTTTGTGGTGCTGGGGATTGAACCCAGGGTCTCACATATGCTAAGCACACGTTCTACCATTGAGCTACAGCCTCAGCCCCCAAAAGGACTTATTTAATTCACTGATATTTGTGTTCACTCATGTTTTCACTCAGTTGAATCAAGAAAGAAATGTAACTCCAAGACAACTGTACTCTAATGTTTGCTGTACCAAATGAAAGAATGGATTGTCCATGTCCTAGAATTTCTCATAGTTCCACATCCTTATGTCAGATTCAGTAGTTGCTGCTAAACCAATGTACAAATTCAGAAAGTGTGTAGATAGAGCCCCATCCTACTTCAGGATCCATGCTGATGAAATAATTCAAGTTCATTTTGGAGTTTCCAGTTTCAATGCAAGGGTATGGTGGAGGAGGCTCTCTCTAGTTCCCACTGGAGCCTTTCATGTGAGATTGATCAGAAGCAAAGTTTTTCAGATAGGATTCTACGTGGATCACTCTAAATTTCCCAGATCACAGGTCCATTTCCAGGTCTTGCTTGCTGTTTACAGATAGGTGTCATCTTCTCTTTTGATATGAAGACAGCATAACACTCTTCCAAAGGATACTGATTGTGGTTTTTGATGTATTCATAGAGCTTCCAAATATATTCAATAGCCGCTGCTATAGACCCAGGTGTCCTGTGGGGGTGCTGGCTGGCTGGTAGAGGGTGGTGGCAGCAGCGTCCTCCTCCATGGCCTGGGACTCACCAATAGGACCCACCGAAGGAATCCATTGGTACACAGCTCCAGAGTGGTACTTCTAAAATGCTAATCTGTATTCTTCCCATGGCTAGCTGACGTTCTTTCTTTACTTTTTCTTTCCAGAGCCAGGAATTGAACACAGGGGATTGATTCAGCATGCTAGACTCAGCTACACTGACAGCCCCATGGAGCTCTTTTAAATGCAGCCATGCATCTCAGGCCTGTCATTCATATACCACCAGTGCTAACTTGCCATATCCATAGTCTGCTTGTATTATTTATTTTAGTTGTGTTTTTTTTTTTTTTTTGGTTCCAGGGATTGAATCCAGGGGTGCTTAACCACTGAGCCACATCCCCAGCCCTTTTCTGTATTTTATTTAGAGACAAGGTCTTGCTGAGTTGTTTAGGGCCTTGCTAAGTTGCTGAAGCAGGCCTTGAACTCTCGATCCTCCTGCTTTAGCCTCCTGAGCTGCTGGGATTTCAGGTGTGCGCCACCGTGCCTTGCAGTGTTTTTCTTAATATTGGCTTTAAAGCTTCATACTTTTAAAACATAGCCTGCCCCTATAATGAACTGTGAAGTCTCAAGATTTACACTAGTACATTTTAATGCTTAAAGCATTTGAATGCTTTTATATTTGGGTATTTTTCTTTCAATCACTAGTGGTATCTGTTCTGCACTTACCAACCGATAGGAGAGATCCTGCATAATTTGACCCTCCCTGCCTCTTATACTTACTTCCACACATTCCACCTTGTTTTTATTGAAGTTAAGGCTATAGCCACTTGACCAAGGATCCACCAACAGAAGAACTCATATTAAATTTTAATTTGAAATTCAAGAATAAAGGTCAGCTAAGGATTCTTTCTCCTTTCTCTGGTAGTGGAGGCCACGGCAGCAATAGTATCTTTCACTGGACCATTTAGCAGTGTGGTGTTTGGTTGTTAGGGGGTGGGGGTCATTAGTCCTGGTAGTGGGCATTTAAACAGACTTAGATTTTATTTATTTAGTGGTATTGGGGCTTGAACACATGAGTGTGGTTCTGCCACTGAGCTAAATCCCTAAACTTTTTCAATTTTTATTATTTATTAATTATTATAGTAATTATTATTGCAGTACTGGAGGTTGAACCCAGGGGTACTTTACCATTGATTTTATATCCCCAGACCTGTTTATTTTTTATTCTGAGATGGGGTCTCCTTAAGTTGCCAAGGCTGGCCTGAATCTTTTGATCCTCTTGCCTCAACCTTTCAAGTAGCTAGGATTACAGGTGTGTGCCACACCAGACATTTTTAAAAATAATTTTTAAATATATTTTTTGTTGTTGTAAATGGACACAATACTTTTATTTTGTTTTATTTATTTTTATGTGGTGCTGAGGATCAAACCCAGTGCCTCACATGTGTGAGGCAAGTGCTCTGCCACTGAGCTGGCGCCTGGCTTTTTTTTTTTTTTGTATCAAGGATTGAACCCAGGGGTATTTAAGGTTAACCACCCGTCAAAGCCCTTTTAAATATTTTTATTAGTGGCAGAGTGTTTTTTAAAATTTTTTTTAGATGTTGATGGACCTTTATTTTATTCATTTATTTATATGTGGTGCTGATAATTGAACCCAGTGCCTCACACATGCCAGGCAAGCATTCTACCACTGAGCCACAACCCCAGCCCTAGAGACAGAGTCTTGCTGAGTTGCTCAGGGCCTTGCTAAATTGCTGAGGCTGGATTTGAATTTGTGATCCTCCTCCCTCAGCCTCCCAAGTTGCTGGGATTACAGAGGTTTTATTTTTGAGATAGGGTCTTGCTGAATTGTCCAGATGGGTTTGAATTTATAAATCCTCCTGCCTTAGCCTCCTGAGTAGCTGGGATTTCAGGAATGTGCACCTGAATCAGATTTATATTTTCTTAAAGATTGGGACTAGGGCTGGGGGTCTAGCTCAGTGGTAGATAATGTATCTAGCATGTATGTGCAAGGCTTTAGGTTTAAGCCTTAGTACTGCAAAAACAAAAACCCAAAATCCAGAGAGATTCTGGGAATGACCCCTGAATTTAATTATTTTGTTTTTCTGCTAAATTAGGCAGAACAGGTTTCTGTTGCTTGCAATTTAAAGATCTTAACTGATAAACCTGTTTAAAAGTTCTAGTAAGAAACAAGTTACCACAAGGACTGCGCCTGGCTTTTTTTTTTTTTTTTTTTTTTTTTTTTTGGCTAGCAAGGTTCTCTTATGAAAGAATCAGGGTCTTGATTCACTCTGGTACAAGCCCTTCGTCTCATGGCCCTGAAGAATGCCAGAGCAGGCACTGATCCTGGTTGTTGTGGTTTATATATGAAATGTCCCCAGTAAAGCTCATGTGTGAGACAATACAAGAAAGTTTAGATGTGAAATGTTTGGGTTATGAGAGCTTTAACCCAATCAGTGCATTAATCCACTTGATTAATGGGTGCTAACTGCAGGGAGGTAGGGTATAGCTAGAGGAGGTAGGTAACTGGGGGCATGCCTTTGGGGTTTATATTTTGTCCCTGATGAGAGGCATGCTCTCTCTGCTTTCCATTGGTCATGTCCTGAACTACTTTCCTCTGCTACCCTCACCCCTGGCCCAGGGCAATGGAGTTGGCCATCTATGGACAGAGACCTCTGAAACTAAGAGCCAAATAATTTTTTTTTTCCTCTAAAATTGTTCTCAGATCTTTTGGTCACAGCAGTGAAAAAGCTGACTAAAACACTGGTTTATAGGTTGAGTTACACTAAATCTTAGACCTCAGCCCAAACTTACTGAGCCAAAACATGAAAGAAAGAGATCCACATATGCTTAAAATACTCAAAATTACTGGTAGAGAGAATGTTTCAAAGTTAACTTTCATATGGTTTCTATAAATATCAAGCAAGAGCTTCCAGAAGAAGTTTTTTTGAATATGTTTTATTTGATCTTCAACATTGGGATACAATTTTTGAAGATGCCAATAAAAATAATTACCCATGAAAGATGCTTTAAAATTTAAAACAATTTCACATATGTGAATTATTTTGATTCTCAACATGATCTTGTGTGTTATCATTTATATCTTACATATGAGGTAATTATCCATATGAGTTAACTGAGGCTTGATAAGAGTAGGAACTTGCTCCAACTACAGGCCAGTAAATTGTGCATCCAAAATTCACTCTCAGCTTTCCACGTCCCACCTTTTAAATTAATTCCTTTGTGACTTTGTTTTTCCTTTTTTTTTTTTGTCCCTCACTAAGGATGGGAGAAATTCCTCACAGTACTTGAACTATAAAAGTATTTGGAAAAAAATTATTCACTATAGGAATAATTATTCACTATAGGAATTGTCATATGCAATATTTATACAAGTTATCACCATTTTTTTTTTGGTACCAGAGATTGAACTCAAGGGCACTTGACCACTAAGCCACATCCCCAGCCCTATTTTGTATTTTATTTAGAGACAGGGTCTCACTGAGTTGCTTAGCGCCTCTCTTGCTGAGGCTGGCTTTAAACTCATGATCCTCCTGTCTCAGCCTCCCTAGCCACTATATTACAAGGGTGCACCACACCATATTTTGATATATCACAATTGCATATATCACTTTGTAAGTCAATCAGTGGAAGTAGTCTAAGATTCAAAATTTTAATGCCTAACTTTCACATGGGGGATAGAGAAAAAAATATGAGTTCAATTATGTTGCAAATGAACATCTTGCAACATATAAACAGCTAAAAACACATTATGCCACAAGGCTCTAATAAAAAAATTAAAACAAGAAAATAACCTGTCACAAAACCTGAGTATACTAAGAGCCAATAAAAAGATATGAAAATAGGATTCCCCAGAGAGACTTGGGAATTTACAGGTCATTTTCCTGGATGGTGAAGTTTGTAAAGAAAGAAAAATTTGAATAAGAATTGGTTTAGAATTAACAATGTTGAAGGTCATTTACTGACATCTGCTCTTATTTCTCAGGGCTTTTAAAATTTTTATTTCATCAGTTTCTCATTCTCTGTAGTATCATGAAAACAAACACCTGCTTGTCAAAGAATGCAGTTTATTATTTGGTAGTGGAAACCTGCATAAAAAGGCAGATATGAGGACATTAAATGGGGATTTTTCATTCTTATCATTCATCACAAATGTTCAGCTTGAAATAAGAGAACATATGGGAAAGAATCAAAAGCCCAAACGATCATAAATGTTCCCCAAACAAGAAATTCCTGACATTCTGCAGTGGAATCATACATAGGTTTGAGCCTATCACTGACAAGCTGTGGATCTCATAGGTACATCTGAGGGCTCTTTGCTAACTACAAACATTGTGGAGTTCTGATACAAGAGTCATTTTAAATGCAATGACCACAGATGACATCAACCAGGTGAATGAGTTATTAGAATTATGCTGCGCAAAATGATAGTCAAACATTGTGTTTACACTCTTCTCTGAATCATGGACCATCTGGAGCACACTGCCAAACTTATCTAAGTTTTGGGATGGTGAGTGGCAGCTTTGGGTAGGTCAGATTGCTTTCCCTGAGTTTTGCTTTTGTTGTCATGGAAGTCACTGGGGTCTGAAAAGTAGTGGCCTTGAGCAATAAAGTTATAAACAGGGACAGAAGCTTGCATCTCCCCATCCCCCCTTTCTGGATACTGGTAATGATAATGGCGTGAGTGTTCAGGTGCAGAGCCATTGGGAGTCTATATGGAAATACTGGCAGCCCCAACAGCCAAGACAAAAGAAGTGGCTATTGATATCTATTGTGTTCCATGAAATATGCAAGATTTGCTTAAATTATTATTAAATTTACATACAAAACCTTTGAACAGTTATTATTTTAGAGGGAAGTTTTCTGAACAAAGAGGAATGCAACACTCCTTATTGCCCCCACTTAATAGATACCAGAATAAAGATCTCAGCAGATAGATAGGAGAGTGCTTGATCCAAAAGACAAGGGGGCCTGGCTAATTTAATTTTTTTTATCCCTTCTACATAAACACATACTGGCAAAGCACTGTACATACATTAAACCATTTTTCTAGATTTTGAACTGTCTTCTTTGACTTCAGAATGGATTTGGGAATAATGGGGCTGAATTAAAGCAGAGACTGTAGGCATGGGAGAGAGAACTCATGCAGAATAGCCTTTGTAAGATTCTTTTTCTTCTCCCTTGGGTCCCATTTAACACTTTTCAAAGTCTGGTGACCTGGATGACTGCTCTTCCTTTTTCCCCTTCAGTTATCCCCACTGGAATGATTGCTGGACTCTAAAGAATGAGTTAATCTGGTCAATTCTTTCCCCATCACTATAAAAATAGTGACATTAATTTCCTTTGAGGGTAATTTGGAGAAATGAATTGGAAATTAGGAACACAGTGAATTCTCTAAGGGAGGGTTCCACAGGAGAAGTAGAACAGCTATTTCTTTAAATTTTCTGCCAGAATGGCAAATCGTTTCCTCTTGTTTCTGCCTCATAATGTTTTTTCTGGGCTTAAATACATATTGTTCACATAATTGGAATAGCCTTGTAGAGATATATGTCTCAATCATTTTTGCCAGATAGAATGAAGGCTATGGCATTGGCTCAGGTAATGTTTCTGTTTAGGCATGTCATTGCTGGTAGATGTTTAGATATGCTGTTAATTGATAACTGAGCTATAATGATTTCTGCCATCCAATGTGCAATTAGTTGCCCTACCCATCTCAACTATATAATTTAATATTTTTTTATAACTTAATTTTCTTTATTTATTTTTAAGTGGTGCTGAGGATCGAACCCAGTGCCTCACACGTGCTAGGCAAGCATTCTACCACTGAGCCACAACCCCAGCCCCATAATTTAATATTTTAAGAACACAGTTAAAGCTAACATGTTTATGTGCTGTAACTATTTTTGTATTATTGCCATTGAGTAGTTTTTTTCTCAGATATATATTTTCCTAATTGTAGAGAAAGCCAGCCACTCACTTGCCTTGAGGTAAAGCAGGAAAATGCTCAGTTTGCTTCTTATAAAATACAAGAATCATTATGCAAGCACTCTGCTTACCATAGAACTGTTTTCCATATTGGCAGGACGTGTGAAAAAGTAAAAATAAGGAAAATTTGACATTTATTGATTGCCGTGAAAATACATTAATCTTACCACCATAATAATAAAGTTTGTGTGGAAATAATTCTCAAGTAATCTTTCCTGATAGAAATGTGATTTTAAAACCTATGGCTTAATTACAATCTCAAACTACTTTAAGCTACTTTATTTTGGGGAACCTTAATTAGAAACTTGTGACAAAAATGAAATTATATGTAACTCAAAAATGCTCAGATGCAGTTCCCCCATGGAATATAGTATTCAAAGAGTCACTTTTTGAAAAACAAAAAAACTAAAGAGAAAAATTCCTACTAGAAATAGCCAGTCATAATTTGTTCTGTATTATATTTTGTAAAATGTTTATTTAGAATGCAGAAAATATTCTGTACACATTAAGACCTTATTGTAGGATCACCTGATAGATTTTTCTGAGTTTGGTTGTAAAATGAAAATTAAGAAAAATAAAGAATAGGAACTAGAGGGCTCTATGCTAATAAAGACAGATAAATATTGCCTTCTCAATTGTAGTGGTTGAGGAGGATGATCTTTGCATTTAGAACATTCAATGTAATAGAATATTTGCTGGGCAACAAAATTTGCCTCAAGAAATTTCAAGAGATCAGAATCATGAAGAATATATTCTATGATCACTCTTATCATGAAGAGTATAAATTCTATGAGATGCCTACAGAGCCCTGGAATATTAAAAATTAGTGAACACACTTTTATATAAACAATCCTTTGGTTAAAAAGAAATTAAAAGATGACTTAGAAAATATTTAAATTCAAATGATAATGAAAACATAACAGACCAAGCTTTGTGGGCTGCAGTTAAAGCAGAGGTTAGAGAAAAATAAGTATCTTTAAAATTAAAGTGTATATTGAAAAAGATTTCTACACTTCAATTATCTAAGTTTCTACTTTAAGAAACAAATGAAGAACATGTTAAAGTCAAGCAGGAAGAGAAAAGAAACAACAAAAAGAACAGTGATGGTCAATAATAGAGAAAATGGAAATAGAAAAAAGAAAATCAAGTCAAATTTGCTTTAAAAAGATTGTTAAAAGAGACAAACTTATAGCACAATGATTCAGAAAAAGAGAGAAAACTGAATTATCAGGAACGCAGAATTCACATTAATATTTATCATTAAATTTTGTTGACAGGGCTGTAATGTTTGGAATGCATAGTAAAGAAGTCAATTTTTCAAAATAAATGTAAAAAAGTTTCCATTAATGTTCTCAAGATGGGGCTGGGGATATAGCTCAGTTGGTAAAATGCTTGCCTTGCATGCACAAGGACCTGGGTTCAATCCCCAGCACAATAAATAAATAAATAAATAAAACATTCTCCAGAGAATTTTGGGAGGGGATGTGTGTTGAGATAGACATATAACAAGTATTTAAAGAGTATATTAGTAGATCAATGATTGGGACTAGCAAAAATGTTAAGAATGATGGGGGATGGTTCTCTTATTAGTTATTAAAACTTTTCATAAGGAATAGAAATTGGAATAATGTGGCCCTTTAAAAATAGAAATACTTAGGCTGGGGTTTTAGCTCAGTGGTAGAGCGCTTGCCTAGCATGTGTAAGGCACTGAGTTTGATTCTCAACACCACACACACACAACAAAAAAGTCCACTGACAACTAAANTTTTTTTTTTTTTTTTTTTTTTTTTTTTTTTTTTTTTTTTTTTTTTGTATAGTCAAAGTTTTCTCTCTCCAGGACCTTGATCATAAATTTATTTTCTTTTCAAAGTTTCATCCCCATCATTAGTGTTGGACACAATCTTCTTTTTTTTCAATATTTATTTTTTAGTTGGACACAATACCTTTATTTTATTTATGTATTTTTATGTGGTGCTGATGATGGAACCCAGGGCCTTGCATGTTCTAAGCGAGCATTCTACCGCTAAGCCACAACCCCAGCCTGGACACAATCTTCTTATCAGTTAATATAACCCAGGTTACAATTTCTTTGGCCTTTAATCTGGGTCTGTATCTTAATTCCATTTCATTTAAGCAGTTCCTTGTTCAGTTGGCACTTTGATTTTTTTTTTGGTACTGGGGATTGAACCCAAGGGCACTTAACCACTGAGCCACATCCCTGGCCCTTTTAATTTTTTTTTATTTTGAAACAGGGTCTCACTAGGTTGCTTATATCCTCACTAAGTTGCTGAGGTTGGCTTTTAGTTTGTGATCCTCCTGCCTCAGCCTCCCATCCTGCTGGGATTACAGGTATGCACTGCCATGCCCAGCAGTACTTTGATTTTTGAAACATCATATTCACTAATGTGACTTCTTGAAAATATCAGCTACAGTCTAAATAAGCTTACAGACATCTTCAAGTTCGGGACTTATGTTGGTCAAATAAAGACAGCCAAAGAAGTGTGGCCTTCTAGGGAACTACCAGAATGATCAATGTTGCTGCATCCTGCACAGCAAGGGATCAGTAAACCAACGGAGGTATGAACCAGCTGATAAAATTAAAGGTCTGAAGAAATATTTAGAAATAAAGACAAAGACATAAAAATAGTTTAATGGGGGTGGATGGGTGTTGGTGGATGGATCAGACCTTAAGGGTCTGATGTCTCTAGCAAAGAAAAGCCCATCATCTTTTATTTATAGGTAAGCACATCAAAGGGATTTATTGTAAGAGAAAAACTTCTTCAAAATAAACAAAATGCGAAGTTGAGCACCAGGCACAGGCTAATCAGGCTTATCTACTTGCGCAACAGCTGGCGCCTCCAGTCTATTGAGTGTGCCCATATTTCTTCCACTCCAGGGCAGCAGGCATCAGAATTCAAAGCTATGGAACCCATAAATTCCGTGCCAAGCAAGGAATCTGCCCTATCAGCAGCAGCCACCTGCAAATGGGTGTGTCTTTCAGCAATGTTGCACCGAAAGATACCCAGAAGCTGCAGTCTGCTGTGGAGTTCAAAGCAATGATTTATTTGCTGTTCCTGACATATCAAATAATGACAATTCTCTCAAAATAAAAAATAAAAAGTTGCTTAGTGGTAGTGTATCCCTGTAATGCAATAAATAAATAAAACAATTTCTAAAAATTCAAAATTCCAACTAATGAATAGATAAGAAAAATGATACATTCAAACAATGGAATATTCAGCCATAAAAGGAATAAAGTACTAATTCATATGACAACATGGATGAACCTTGAAAATATTATGCCAAGTATGTCAGGAATATAGACACAAAAGGTCACAGGTATGATTGCATATGAAATGTCTAGAAGAGGCAATTATTGGTTCTCAGGGGCTAAGGGCAATGGAAAGTGACTGTGAATGGGTACAAGTTTCTTTTGTAGCATGATGAAGTTATATATATATATACATATATATATATATATACACATACATATACATACACACACACGTATGTATATATGTGTGTGTGTATAATTTTTTTTTTTTTTGGCAGGGGTAGGGGAGAGTACTGGGAATTGAACCCAGGGACACTTAACCACAGATCCACATCCCCAGCCCTTTTTTTATTTTTTTATTTTGAGACAGGGTCTTGCTATCTTGCTGAGGCTGGTCTCGAACTTGTGATCCTCCTGCCTCAGCCTCCTGAAATACTGGAATTACAGGTGTGCACCATCATGCCTGGCTGTCAATATTTTAAGAATCCTTGAATTATAATTTCTAAAAAGGTGAATTTTATAGTACGTGAATTAGATCTTATAGTAACCAAAAATTATATAGGCAGTTGTGATTGCTAAGGATATGTGGGACCTCTGAATTACCAGTACTGGTCTATTTTTGTGACTTGAGTATTAAAAGGTGTAGGGGCTGGGGATGTGGCTCAAGCAGTAGCGCACTCGCCTGGCATGCGTGCGGCCCGGGTTCAATCCTCAGCACCACATACAGACGAAGATGTTGTGTCCGCCAAATACTAAAAAATAAATATTAAAAAAATTCTCTCTAAAAAAAAAAAGGTGTATGCATTACAACTACTGTTTTACTTTATACAAGTTTGATATATTTGTTTTGTTTTTATATTGTGAAACATAACTTAAAAACCGTATACTTTTCAAATCATGTCTGTTGACAGATATGGATCTTAGGGTGCCAATCTTCTTTTTTCTTCTTTTTAATATTTATTTTTTAGCTTTAGGTGGACACAATATCTTTATTTTATTTTTATGTGGTGCTGAGGATTAAACCCAGTGCCTCATGCATGCCAGGCAAGCGCGCTACTACTTGAGCCATATCCCCAGCCCCAGGGTGCCAATTTTCAACTTCTTATTTATTTGGGGTATTAGGAAAAGAGATGAAGCTAGTGTTTTTGAGAGCTGTCTGAATAAGCCTTTGAGACAAAAATTGGTTTCTAGGTTGACTGAACAGCAACTGTCAGTGATCTTTTTGAATGGAGTTGGGGGCAGGCGGTGTATGACCCAGCAAATCCTTTGCTTCTACTACTCACTCTCTTCTATTGGACATAGTCTGTCTTTACAGTAAGGAGAAATAAAAACAGAAGGACCAAAACAAAACAAAACAAAAAAAGAAACAAAAAAATTTAGTCTAGGGTCTGAGTATGTGATTGGAAGCTAAGGTATTGGAATGAACTTGTTTAAGATCAGTAAAGTTTTTGTTTGTTTGGGTTTTTATTGGTACCAGGGATTGAACCCAGGGGTGTTCTATCACTGACATCCCCAGCCCTTTTTATTTTTTATTTTGAGACAGGGTCTTGCTAAGTTGCTTAGGGAGTCATTGAGTTGCTAAGTCTAGCCTGGAACTTGCAGTCCTCCTGCCTTACCCTCCCAAGTCATGGGGATTACAGGGATGCACCACCATGCCCAGCAAAATCAGTAAAGTTTTGAATTTCTCTGATTTGTAAAATTATTTGGATATGCTTTTGTTTTTGTTTAGTGATGCTGGGGATTGAACCCAAAGCCTCACTCATGAGATAATTGGTTATATTTTTAAAAGATTAAATGTCTAGCAAATTGACTTTATTTTTTCCTGTCTTAATCCATTTTATTTGTCTATAACAGAATACCTGAGTCTGGCCAATTTATAAGGAACTTATAAAGGCTTTTGGTTCTGGAGGCTGGGATGTCCAAGATCAAGGGCCTGTTTGCTGCATCATAACATAGTGAAAGACATCACATGGCAAGAAAGATCAAGAGATTGAATTTGCAGGCTCAAACTCTTTTAATTGGCATTTTATCCATTTGTTCAGAACCTGAACTCTTTCTGTTACGCCCCACCTTTCAACACTATTACACTGGGGATTAAATTTCCAACACATGCTTTGGGGAATAACACATTCAAACTATAACAGGGTTCAGCAGAACACCAAACCACTGCACTGCTTTGGACTTCATCTGAGCCACGCTGATCTTGGAGGAGGGTGGCGTGGAGGAATAGGAATGAAGGCCTGAATTGAGACATGGCATCTCTTTTGGTTCCCCCACTCTAAATCCTACTTGCATTGTCACTAATAGTTTCCTACTTCTTTGGCTTCAGTTTTGTATTTTCCAGTTTTCCTTTATATTGCAGATTCCTCTTAGAAAGTGAATATATTATCAATAATTTAGTAGTGCCTTAGTATATGCTAATATCACTGATGATGTACCAGAAAATGGGCATGTCTATTGGAATTTGGTAAGTTTCGATGTCTTTCCAGTTTATAAAGGTAGCAAAGATTATAACTTATACCTCTTATTTCAAAGTTGTTAGATATCTAACATTTTCCATGTAACATTTTCCACTATGCTAGGCATTTAAAATTACCACATTTCATAATTCGTAAAAATGCAAATCATGACTACCTCATAGCCATTAACATGGTTACCATAAAAAACACCAGAAAATGAGTGTTGAAGTGTTGGAGAGGATGTGAAGAAACTGGAAGTCTTGGGCACTGTTCACAGGAATGTAAAATGGTGTAACTACTATGGAAGACATGGTGACTGCTCAAAAAATTTTAAATAGAATTACCATGTGATCCAGCAGTTCCATTTCTGGGCATATACCCAAAAGAAATGAAAGCTGGGTCTTGAGGAGATATTTGTACGCCCAGCATTATCCATGATTGTCAAAAGGTGGAAGCCACTAAGTGTTCATTGATGAATGAATGGATAAACAAGATGGTAGGCAGACAATGGAATATTATTCAGTCTTTAAAAGGCAGGAAATTTTGACATATGCTGTGATATGGATGAACCTTCAGAGCAATATATTAAGTAAAATAAGCCAGTCATAAAAATGTAAGTACTGTTTATGGTTTAACTTATGAGGTTTCTTTTTCTTCTTCTTTTTTTTTTTTTTTTTCAATAAAACCAATCCCACAGCATTTAGTACATTGTTTTGATTTGTAAAAAGGCTAGGGAAGAGGGGAAAGAAGTATAGTCTGAAGAGGCTAGGAAACATTCCCAGGGTCATGAGGTCAGCAGTTTGGTTGAGAACCTCATTTCTTGCCATATACATCCTGAACTTCTTATTGGCTCAGTCAGCTGCCTTCTCAGCTTTGACTAAGGCTGAAGAAATGCAAAGTAGCACCATCATAAGATATATGGTCTTCATCTTCCTTTGAAGATCTTGTGTATTCCTAGTATCCTCCTCTCATGTTTCCCTTTTTTGCTCTTGCAAATTACCCATAATCCTCAAGCCCCTGTTTTTCTGACTTGAGTATGAATTCTCCAGACTTTCATCCTCTCATCTCCCAAATTACTTGCATTGACAGAGATCCTTTTTGTTCATCTCCCTCAAAGTATGAGTTTAATCACAGCATTAAATAAGATTACATGTGGTAAGAACCTAAAATATCAATGGCTTAAGAAAATTAGTTCATTTTAAACTCAGTCTGGAAAGAAGTAATTCAGAACTGGTTTGGTGGCTGTGTTCCTTCAGACGTAGATTCTTAACTTGTGCTATTGGCAAGATATCTACGTAATGGTCCCAGATGACTTAGTCTCATTTCTGGCACAAGATGGAAGAATGAAAAAAGAGGGTAAAGCAAGAACTTTTCCTTCCCAAGAAGTGGCTGCACGACACTTCTGCTTATCCTGTTGGCCAGAACTGGTCACATGGCCACATCCAGTTCAAGAAGCTGATCAATTAAGAGTTTTTTGCTGGGTGTGGTAGTGCTCACCTGTAATCCTAAAAGACTGAGGCAGGAGGATTGAAGGTTGAGGCCAGATTCAGCAACCTAGTGAGATTCGTCTCAAAGTAAAAAGTGCTGGGGATGTAGCTTAGTGGTAAAGTGCCCCTGGGTTCAATGCCCCACCCCCCAAAAAAGAGAAGTCATGCACCCAGCTAAAAATCTGTTGACAGAAAGAACAGACATTAGAGAACTAACCCTCAACTGCATCTCCCTGTGTTCTAGATTCCATCCTCTTTTGCCTTTGTGAGAGTTCTTGCTCTAGCATTTACACTTTTTCTTTCTTATAACTCAACTTGCTCTACTAACCTGTTTCTTCAATAATTAAGAATACAAATTTACCCATCTGCCACCTCCCTTGGCCTTAGGTAGCCCTTTAGCTATTGTCCAGTTATTTTGTTACTTCAGAACCACCTTCCTGGGCCATCATTGGAATAAAACTAGTTATGTTGAGATTCCCAACTACCTGCTTTCTAAGATAGTGGGTGCTGTGACATTCACCTTATTTGACATTATTGAACACTGCTTCCATACCGAAAAGGATGCTACTCTCTGGTTTTAACTCTTCAGGTTCATTTAGAGAAAAAGAGGTAGATCCTCTTTTTCTACCTACCCATTTCACATTGCGTTTTTAGGAATCTGTCTTTGATCCTCTTGCTTATACTTAGTTGGTGGTCTGTTCATTTCCATAGCTTTACTGTCCTCTCTGTGCTTCAGAGTTTTATCTCTAGCACTCATTTCTCCTCCCAGCTCCAAACCTGCACACAAGATGTCTTCCATGTACTTTCTCTTTTTCTTTTTTAAGCTTTTTTTTTTTAGTTGTAGGTGCACACAATACCTTATTTCATTTGTGTGTGTGCTGAGGATCGAACCCAGTGCCACAGGCATGCTAGGTGAGTGCTCTTCCTCTGAGCCACAATCCCAGCCCTGTATCTCCTCTTTTTAATTTTTTATTATGGAAGTATTCAAACATAATGACAGTAGGTAGTGACATAGTCAGCTCTATATAGCCTTCAACCAGCATCAGCTATTGTCAGTCACATGGGTGTTTTCCACCTACCTCCAGACCATGTTGAAGCAAAGTACAGACATTGGATTATTTCCTTTGCAAGTTTCATTTTTGTATCTTTAAAACCGAAATTCTTTAAAACTTAACAAAAATATAATTATTACACCTAAAATAAGTTAATTTCAAATATACAGTTTTGGGTAATCTCCCAATTTGGAAAACCTCTCCACAAAGGTAGTAGAGAAAGAAAACACTTTGTTATTGAATAAGCATGAAACCAGAATGTGATGTAAGTCACAGGCAATCTGCTAAGAGATTACACAGACCATGGAAAGCTCATATTTTTATTTAGTTAAGCAGGAACAATCCATTACAAAATGTTTCCATGGTAAACAATAGCCAAGCTTCAAGAAAGAGGACTCAACAGTATTTCTTTCATACAAAGTGCATGCTAACTGAATCATAGAAATTGGAGTTGATGACCTGTGTTAAAAGCCAAAATTGATTAGCTTTACCTGGAGGGAAATGCATTTCTCATACCTTAATTGAGATGGTAGTTTTGCAAACTGGAGCAAAATGCCTGCCACCTGTGCCTAGGGAAAGTAGTTTCATTCTCTCCCATAGGAACTGGGAGGTTGTAGCACTTATCTCCCTAGGTGTTTATATTTCCAGAAGATGGCTCCCAGGTGACGTGATATTATCAGCCATTGGGTATTGCCTAGAATTGGTCTATTGACTCATTTCCATGTCTACATATTTTCAGCAGAAGGGTCCCTAACACTTCAATGCCAACAAATCCAAAACAATTTCCCTGTCATCTTCTTCACTTCCTTCCCCAGTCTCTTTCTCTTTTATATTTATTTTAGTTTTTTGAGACAGAGTCTTACTGTGTTGCCCAGCCTGGCCTGGAACTCCTAAGCTCAAACTGCCCTCCCGCCTGAGCCTCCCGAGTAGCTGGAACTAGGTCAAAAATTACCATGCCTGGCTCCCTATGTCTTTCATCTCTGGAGGTAACAGAGCCAGAAAGCTGGAGGCAGACCTTTTATCTGCCCTGCATGCCTCTTCACTACTGCTGGAATCTGTTTTCTCCACATTGTTATTTATCTGAGCATTAGATCTAAAATGCAAATTTGTTTTTTACTTCCTGACTTGAAATCTTACCTCCCCACTGCATTATGATCTGGGCTCTGCCCCCTCCTCCCACCACATCTTCCCACAGCCCTCCTGGTGCACCATGGCTCAGGGAACTTGCGAATTGTTCTGTAGGGCTGACTTATTATGTGCCTTTTTTTTTTTTTTTTAAGTATTGTTTTTTGGTTCTTCTTGAGTTGTTGATGGACCTTAATTTTATTTATTTATATACAGTGCTGAGAATCAAACCCAGTGCCTCACACATGCTAGGCAAGCACTCTATCACTGAGCCACAGCCCTATTATGTGCCTTTCCTAGAAAGTACTTCTCCCCTCTTTTATTCTTGGCCTGTACTGTCAAGACTCCCAAATTCCCTCTTCTGAGAACTCCTCCTGGCTCTTCCCTTCTGTCATCTTTCTTCCCTCCACACTCTGAACACATGTGTCACAGCAGTTAGACCTGGACTGGACTGCCACTTTCCCTAACTGTCTTCTCACCAGGCTCTGAGCTCCATGTCTCATCTCTGTATCCCCAGGACTTAACAGAGTTCCAGGCACACAGTGAGCACATAGTGAACTTTGGTTGAAGGAAGAAAAGGAGCAAAGCAACCTAGCTGTCACCTGTAACACTGTGACCTATGGGATTTTTCCAGATCACTATTTCCTTTCTCTCAATGATTTGCTACTCAGAAGTCACTGGTTTCCCAGATTTTTAAGAATGCATGACTCAAAGGATAACCATCATATATCAAACTTTAACTCTTGGAAGAGTTAACTCTTAATTGACTACGAATTAAGAGATTCATTCAAGCTAAATGTTAGCAGGTAATAATGGCTAGTTTATATTGCCCCCTCTTGGTTTTTGTTTGGTTTTGATTTTTTTGGTACCAGGGAATGAGCCTGAAGGTGCTTTACCACCGAGCCACATCCCTAATCCTTTTTATTTTTTATTTTGAGACAGTGTCTAAGTTGCCTAGGGCCTTGCTAAATTGCTGAGCCTGGCTTGCAACTTGGGATCCTCCTGTCTCTGCCTCCTGAGTCACTGGGATTACAGGCATATGCCACCACACCCAGCACCCCCCTTTTTTGTGTGATGTTGGGGATCAAAACCAGGTGAGTGGCAAGTGTTCTAGAACTGAACTATACCTCCAGCCCTATTACCCCCTTTTTGAAACATGTTCTTAAACCAGAAAGTAAATAGGTAATAATGAATGTTCTAGTTATTTCAGACAGGTACTTCATTATTCCTTTAGCATCCAGATAACACAATTCAAAGGCAGCACCTAAGGGATTACAGTGGTTGATTTAAATTATTTAATCTTTGAATAAATTTTCTTTATTTAATGACTGAACTCTTCTGGTATTAAGGAAGTATAAAATAGTTGTGGTGGTGCTCAGATTGAAAGAGAAAATGGGGTCTGTAATCCTAGTGGCTTGGGAGGCTGAGGCAGGAAGATTACAAGTTTGAGGCCAGCCTCAGCAATTTAGTAAGGCCTTGTCTCTTCCTCTTGCCACATCTTTCCACATCCCTCCTGTTGCACCAAGGACTCAGGGAACTTGTGACATGTTGACAACATTTTAATGTGGTCTCCCTTAGCAACTTAAGGAGACCCTGTCTCAGAAAAAAAAAATAGGGGGGCTGGGGATGTAGCTCAGTGGCACAGTGTCCCTGGATTCAATCCCCAATATATTAAAAAAAAAAAAGAAGAAGATGGTGTCTTCCTGGCTTCCTCCCCAATGCAAGAGGACTCATGAATAGAAGTAACAGAAATAGGAAACTTCTGCCTTTGTGAACCAAGAGTCACAAAGCAGAGCAGGGTGTGCGTGGCATTGTGTTTAGGGCTTTCAGAGGATTGGTGTTCCAAGAGTTAATGTCCTTGACTTTATAATCTTTCATAGGGAATGTAGAAAATTCAATGTGGAAAAAGCATACTACAGGGACGCAGCCACGTCAATGTTTATAGCAGCACAATTCACAATAGCTAAACTGTGGAACCAACCTAGATGTCCTTCAGTAGATGAATGTATAAAGAAAATGTAGCATATATACACAATGGAATATTATTCAGCAATAAAAGAGAATAAAATCATGGGATTTTGGGGCTGGGGATGTGGCTCAAGCGGTAGCGCGCTCGCCTGGCATGCGTGCAGCCCGGGTTCGATCCTCAGCACCACATACAAACAAAAGATGTTGTGTCTGTCGAAAACTAAAAATAAATATTAAAAAATTCTCTCTCTCTCTTTAAAAAAAAAATCATGGCATTTGCAGGTAAATAGATGGAGTTAGAGAAGATAATGCTAAGTGAAGTGAGCCAATCCCAAAAAACCAAATGCCAAATGTTTTCTCTGATATAAGGAGGCTGATTCACAGTGGGATAGGGAGCAGGAGCATGGGAGGAATAGATGAACTCTAATTAGGGCAGAGGGGTGGGAGGGGAAGGGAGGGGGCATGGGGTAATTAATGATGGTGGAATGTGATGATCATTACTATCCAAAGTACAGGTATAAAGACACAAATTGGTGTGAATATACTATGTATACAACCAGAGACATGAAAAATTGTACTCTATATGTGTAATAAGAATTTTAATGCATTCTGCTATCATATAAAAATAAAAAATTTACATAAAGAAAAAGAAAATTCAAGGTGGATTTTTTTTAAATTTTGGCACCAAGTGACTGGGATTACAGGCATGCGCCACCACACCCTTTAAGATGGACTTTTTAAGGAGCCATTTCAATGAGAAATCAGTGGGCCTGTGCTTGCTCCTTCTCACCAAAAATCTGTTTTTATCAAAATGATATAGTAAGCTCAGTGTGGTGGTGCCTGCCTGTAATACCAGAGACTTGGGAGGCTGAGGCAGGAGGATTGCAAATTCTAAGCCAGCCTCAGCAACTCTAATGAGATCCTAGGCAATTTAGTGAGACTCTATCACTAAATAAAATATAAAAAGGGACTTGGGGGTGGGAGTTGTGGCTCAATAGCAGAGCACTTGCCTCACTCATGTGAGGCACTGGGTTCAATCCTCAGCACCAAATAAAAATAAAAAAACAAAGATATTGTGCCCATCTATAACTAAAAAATAGAAAATATATATTATATATATTTATAATACTTTATGCATTTATAAAAATTACATTTTAATTTTTTAGTTATAGGTGGATACAATATTATATATATAAAATATTTAATATATACTAAAAAAGAAAAAGGGACTGGGGATGTGGCTTAGAAAAAAAAAGACGTATTACAAACAAGTTCTGGGAAATCTTAGCTTACATCAGTTTCAAGGAAGAGAAAGGGAACTGTGGGGAAGAAAAACCACAAAGATGGCCTCATTCAGTTGTAATCCGTAATCCCTAGAATGTGGCAAGCCTTTCATTGTTAGCTCATTTAAACAATTGTATATGGCACAACAGGTTCAGACACTGAACCACATCTCTCCACATCTTGTTGGTTAGAAATCTCTTTCAGGAAGTCAGGGAGCAGAGGGCAGGGATTCTTTCCATTGCATGCAATGTAGCACTTGGCTAATGGAGGCCATTCAGTGTGTACTCTCCTTTCAGCCCAGAGCAGTATGGAATGTAGGAGAGATTTTTGAGATTTCTGGGCAGACTCACCAGGATGCCATAGGGTCTGGGGAAGGGACACATCAGGGCTGACTGGTAACTGGAAAAGCTATAGTCACCAACATGTTGTGTCTCCCTTTAAACCCTTTCTGGAACAAGGTAGAATATAAAACTTTTTAAGAATTACATGCTATAAAGGGTAGTTCTTTCTTTTTTTCCTTTTCGTACCAGGATTGAACCCAGGGGTGCTTAATTGCTGAGCCAATATCCCTAGCCTGTTTTTATATTCTATTTTGAGAAAGGGTCTCACTAACATGCTTAGGGCCTCACAAAGTTGCTGAGGCTGGCTTTGAATTTGTGATCCTCCTGCCTCAGCCTCCCAAACTGCTGGGATTAGAGGCATGTGCCACTGTGTCCAGCATAAAGAGTAGTTTTTTATCCCCAAGGATTTTTTCTGTCTCTTCCTGGGGTTTGATATTGGAAAGGTTAAAATGTTGTCCACATGTTAATGTAGCAGATCTTTTGTTTTCAGAGAAGGTCAGCAGTCTTCTTCTGAATGAGGTAAAGTGATTATGTGATTTATGGAGCCAGAGGAACTCTTAATTCCATCTGTGCCTGTGCTGGAACCAGGCTGTTAGGGTGCCATCAACCGAGTCAGCCTGGGAAAGCCTAAGTTGGCTCTCTTGGACCCAGAGGTGCTTAGTGGGTTGACTTGAGTTGGTGCAGAGGGGCATGTTACTAAGCCCATCCAAAGAATTGATACCATCTGTTCTCCTTAGACAAGGACAGATGTAACTGGAGAACCAAATTAGTGGAAACATATATCTGGTGTTTCGAGTCATCTCAGTTACTATCTTGAACTAATTTTTTTTTTCTTGATGCTGGGGATTGAACCCAGGGTCTCAGACTTGCTAGACAAATGTTGAGCTAAATTTTCAAGTGTTTTTTTTTTTTTAACTCAATCATAATATTCATACAAAAGTATCTGTTAACACCATGTTTGTATCATTTGATCTTGAGGCTAACTCTGGTGTGTGGTAGACAGATATGTCTGAAGTGACAGGCCTACATCTCCAAGGTCACCTTCCATCCTTGAGCCCCCAATACTACTGTCCTTGCTCCTGTTTTCTTCAGTCACAGTCTTCACTGTCTCAGCAAACACCGTCCTGGTATAGAGGCAACAAGAGAGTAAAGCAGATGAGGAGGAAGGAGACAGAGAGGGCTGGTTGGCAGAGTCTTCTCTGGGACTCTGAAGTAAACCAGAATATGTCTACTTGGGTTTTATACTCTTTCCTCAATGTATCAAACTTATTTGGAGATTGGATGTAAATAAGCAAGAGCTGATTTTAGATAGCTCAAAACATTTTTGGTTTTTGAGGTTGCATAACCTCTGGGAGAGTTAAATGCACTAAATACAATTTAGATTTCTGTATTTTATTGGTGGCAACCAAATTAGTTTACTTAAATAATAATCTTTTGAAGGTTATTACCCAAGTCACATTTTAGGGATAAGAGAGATTCTCTTATTCTAAATGGTCTGAATTAACCCTGGCATTTTTTTCCCCCTAGTTTAAATCTCTAGTAACATTTCAGCTTTGTTTACTGAATAAGTAAACAAAGGCTGGTATTCCAAGCCAGGCATGTAGTTCATACCTATAATCCCAGTGACTCTGGAGGCTGAGGCCAGAGGATCACAAATTTGAGGCCAGCCTTAGCAATTTAGTGAGACCCTTAGCAACTGAGTGTGACCCTGTCTCAATTTTTTTTAAGGGATGGGGATAAAGTCACTGTGGGTTCAATCCCCAGTACCAAAACAAAACAAACAAACAAAAAAACCCCAAACAAACAAAACAAAGCTAGTATTCCAAGTACAGGTGAAATTCTAAAAATAGCAAGTATATTCCTTTAAAATACTAGGAATTCCCTTGGTTTGGGGTCAGATTATATTTCCCATATACAACATTTGAATGTATAACTTCAAAAGCCATTAGAGACATGGGATTTCAAGTTCAAGACCAGCCTTAGCAACTTAGTGAGATATGTCTCAAGATAAAAATTTTTAAAAAGGGCTGGAGATGTGGCTCAGTGGTAAAGTGCCTCTTGGTTCAATCCCCAGTACTCCCCCCCACCCAAAAAAGCCATTAGTACTTATCAGCACTAAATGCAATTGCAAAGTCTGTTTAGGAGCAGTTTGAAAAAAATTGCATACTCAGAGGTCCCCAGCTTTTTTCCATTTCTGTTACCCTGCCAGTGGGTTACCTGGGGCTTGAGAGACTCTCTGTGTCACTCCACCTTGAAACCCATCTCTCTCTCTTTTTTTTTAAACAATTTTATCTTATTTTTTTTAATGGTTGTTCAAAACATTACGAAGCTCTTGACATATCATATTTCATACATTAGATTCAAGTGGGTTATGAACTCCCATTTGTACCCCAAATACAGATTGCAGAGTCACATCGGTTACACATCCACAATTTTACATAATGCCTTATTAGTAACTGTTGTATTCTGCTACCTTTCCTATCCTCTATCCCCCTCCCCTCCCCTCCCATCTTCTTTCTCTACCCCATCTACTGTAATTCATTTCTCTCCTTGTTTATTTTCCCATTCCCCTCACAACCTCTTATATGTAATTTTGTATAGCAATGAGGGTCTCCCTCCATTTCCATGCAATTTCCCTTT
>NW_025999900.1:6660886-6686023 GCF_001458135.2 Marmota marmota marmota
CTTTGCTGAATTCATTTATTAGCTCTAATAGTTTCTTTGTAGAGCCTTTTGGGTCTGCTAGGTATAGAATCATATCATCTGCAAATAGTGATAATTTAAGTTCTTCTTTTCCTATTTTGATGCCTTTAATTTCTTTCGTCTGTCTAATTGCTCTGGCCAGTGTTTCGAGAACTATGTTGAACAGAAGTGGTGAGAGAGGGCATCCCTGTCTTGTTCCAGATTTTAGAGGGAATGCCTTCAATTTTTCTCCATTCAGAATGATGCTAGCCTGAGGCTTAGCATAGATAGCTTTTATAATGTTGAGGTAAGTTCCTGTTATCCCTAGTTTAAAACCCATCTCTTGATTTGCTGGGAGTCTTGATAACACTTGGTGCCCCATGTAAGAGGAAGAATGGAATGCTTTTGTGCTGTCCAAAAAATACCTGCTCATTCATGACATTGCCTGATGTGAATCTCTAACCAAAGGGTGACTGAGGCTTGCCTCAGTGGACGGAGCTATCCAGTCTTGCTCAGTTCTCAGTAAGGTGCCTAGCACACTGTGATGTATGGAGGCAGATAATTATATCCTATTTCCTTCTTTCCTGTCACTGGCTTCCCTCTAGGATTTACTCACTAGCCCTAAAATAGAAGTGCTTGTTGTAGCTATTGTGAAGGTCACACCGGGCTGTTTGATTTCTTTCTCACCGCCAGTTGCATCATCTTGTTGATGCATTTGTGTTCTTTTTCCACTTCGTTGGAGCCTAGAGGGCTTTATCAAGGCCAAAGGTAATATCTGAGCCTGAAAGATCATAGTAATATTCAGTGTATTTTATTACCTTCGCTCTGGAGACAAGTTCCCAGTATGAGGCTGTGCCAGCATATAAGAGCAAGGGGAAAATGAGGGCCCTTTCAGTTTGCTTCCAAATTTGTTTGACTTGAGAGTTTCTTTAAGTTTCAGACTCATCTTGTCGTAAAATGCTACTATCTTCTTCTCTTCCTCCTCTTTTTCTTTTGGTGCTGGGGACTGAACCCAGGGACTGCTCTACCACAGAGCTGCACCTCCAGCCCTTTTTATTTATTTAAAATTTTTTTGTAGTTGTCAATGGACAGAATGCCTTTATTTTTATGTGGTGCTGAAGATCGAACCCAGTGCCTCACACATGCTAGGCAAGCGCTCTGCCACCGAGTTGCAGCTCCAACCTCCTTTTTATTTTTTGAGACATGGTCTACTTAAGTTGCCAAGGCTATCTTCAAACTTGCAATTCTCCTGCCTCAGACTCTTGGGTCATTAGGATTAGAGGTGTGTGCCACTGTGCCCAGCTTTTATTTTTATTTATTTATTTTTTTGCAGAACTGGGGATTGAAACCAGAGTCTCTTGGACGGTATGCTAGCACTCTACCACTGAGCCACATCCCCAGCCCTTTTTTAAACATTTTATTTATTTGTTTATTTATTTATTGTTACCAGGGATTGAATCCAGGGGCACTTTACCACATCCTTAGCCCTTTTTATTTTGGGACAGGGTCTTACTAAATTACTTAGGGTATCACTAAGTTGCTGAGGCTAGCTTTGTAATCCCAAATTGCTGGGATTATAGGTTCATACCATTGCAACCAGTTCTTACTTTTAATAAGGAATCTGAGGGCCGGGCTTAGAGGAAGAATGGTTACTGAGCATCATCAGGCCCTGGGTTTGATCTCTGGCACTGCCAAAAAAAAAAAAAAAGGAAGAAAGGATGAAATTTTAACAGGTACAGTAGTGTACACCTATAATGCCAGCAACTCAGGATGCTGAGACAGGATTATAAATTTGAGACTAGCTTCAAGAATTTAGCAAGACCCTAACTTAAAATAAAAAACCAAAAAAGGCTGGGGATGTAACTCGGTGGTAGAGTGCCCTGGATTTAATCCCTAGTATTGCAAAAAATATATACATATATAATATAATAATTTGATATTCTGGACCTAGTGGTGCAGAATAGCCAAAATCTCAGCTACTTAGTAGGCTGAGGCAGGAGGATTGCAAGTTTGAGGCCAGCCTGGGCAATTAATGAGACCATATTTCAAAATAAAATAAAAAGTGGCAGAGTGCTTGCCTAACATGCATGAGATCCTGGGCCCAACACCACAAAAAATAAAATATAAAAGTAAAGGATAGCATTGAAACACTGGATCTCAGGGCCTGGGATATAGCTCAGTGGTAGAGTGCTTGCCCAGCATGTGCAAGAGCCTGGGTTCAATTCCCAGTACCAAGGGAAAAAAACTCAAAAAACCTTGTAGGTCTCATCTGACCTACACTTGGCAGATAAGTTGACCTGAAGCACAGCAGGCAGATACTCCTTCCATGTTATGATGTTTGCTCTTTACAATGCTACTCTAATATTTAAAATTAATGAGACCATTTCCTTCTGCTCTTTGAACTGAGAATCTGTCATAGCATTCTGACAAAATAGTACCTTTACTAGTACTCAGTTCATCTGGTTCTTAAAAAATGAACCCCCTATCAATCAATCTCCTGCTTCTCTCAAGAAATGTAGCCTGTGGGTTGCAATCATGTTCTCCAGTACCTCATATCACAATGCTCCAATTTTCAGACGTGTCATTCTTATTAAGTTGGTCACCTGTTATCAAACATGGCATGTATATTTCTTCTTTGGAGCCTTTGTTCACTCTTTAGAAACCAACCTTGGATTCTACTATAAGTTCTTTGGGTGCCTCAGTGCTCTTGATACAGTGGGCATTAGAGGAGAGAGCTCTTAGGAGGCCAGCTCAGGATGGCATAATAATTTTGATGATTTAGCTCTATAATTAATAGTTAAAATACTATAGATTGATAAATCTACGGTAACAAAAGTGGTAATTTATTTATTTCTTTATTATGCTGGATTGAACGCAGGGGCATTTATCACTGAGCTATGTCCCCAGCTTTTTTTTTTAGACAGGGTCTTGCTAAGTTGCTGAGTCTGGCCTCCTGCCTCAGCTTCCCAAGTCACTGGGATTACAGGTGTACACTACTATGTCTGGCAGTATTTTGATTTTTAACAGCTTAAAATTTATGGCATAGAATAAGAACAAAACAAAACTCATTGTGGCTGAGATTGTTAACTGTTTCCCACAATTCTACTTTTTTTTCTTCTGGACATAAGCTAGACTTTGCTGGCCAGTGCTATGTGAGCAGGAGTGATGTGCCATTTCTCAGCCGGGGCCTGTAAAGAGGAGCTATGCCTTATCAATATATTTCTCCCTCCTGCTGCTTTGAACCTGGAGAGACCTAACCTTAGCCCCATCAGTGGCAAAGCCCTAGTTATGACAGTTACAAGCCAGATGCGTGAATCCCAACATGGAGGAAAGCCTCCTGCTGACTGAGATACCCACTCTAGATGTTAGATGAAAAAGAAACAATATCTTTGAGCCATTATTTTGGGGGCTTTGCTACAGCAGTGTAGCCTACTCTACCTAATAGTCTTATTTAAGAAAATATTAGGTATAAAGGCTTGCAAGGATATAGTAGTTTGGCCTGGGGACTAGGGTGGGACCCTCTACCATTAGATACCTCCTCATTCATTTTTATAATTTCTATCCAAGTAAGGTAGAAAATAAAACAAAACAGTGCTGATACAAGTTTAAGTTGGAGGGGTCCTTCTTTGACTGCCTCAATCTTCAGCAGACTTCCTCTGATCCTTTAATACTTGCTATTCCTAGTTCTTACCTGGTACTTACTGTGAAAATTAAAGAGCTGAGTTAGGAGTCTAGAGGGCAGGCCGCTCAGGCAGGGCCTCTCAAGATATTAATTTTTTCCTGGTCAGGCTCAGAGCTTTGTGGATCCAGAAACACAAAGCTTGCTGTGTGTAGAGATTCTCAGGCTCTAATACCCAGACTCACACTAACCATGCTGGATAAAACAAAATGCCTCTGTGTAATTATGTTGAGCAAGAGACCTCCCAGCACGCACTGTCTGGAAGCCCTTGTGAGTAAGTGAAGGCATCTGGGAAACCAAGTGAGTAACCATAAGGTGGCTTGGTGAGAAAGAAATAGAGTAAATAGAGATGGGTAATTTAGGAGAATCCACCATCTGGGCTCTGAATTAATCTTTGGTTTTGCCCCCACAGGGTTGGGGATTGAACCCAAGGCTTTGAGCATGCTAGGCAAAGTGCTCTAACACTGAGCTAACTTCCAGTCCTTATGCTGTGAATTACTCTGTTAACCCAATCCAAAGCACAGTTACACATTTAATGATCAAAATCTTTTTACAAAATTCAATCTCTCTTCCTTGGACAGTATTATTCTAAGACTACCAAAATTATTTTCAGGCCTTGTTCAGTTTTTTTTTTTTTTTTTTTTAATTTGTTTTCCCCCTAGTAAGAAAATACAAATGAGTAGAGCGCAGTTTCCTGTTGCACTTACTTGAGTCTACAGCCTGATTTCCATGATTGGTCTTGAGAGTTCCCCAAGTTCTGTCAATTACCCATGAAAATTTTAATTCCTCAGTATATTTTTTGCATGTGAGGATTAATATGAGTTAAAGTGCCTGGCAAAAGATTTTTATAGATTGGGGTGTAGCTCACTGAGAGGTCTCTAAAGTTAGTTAATATTAACATTATTATTATTTTGATTATAAGGCTTTTATAATTATGCACCTAATTACAAAACACCAGACATGCTCTAGGGTTTTAATCCAGTAAGAACCTAATGCATAATATGCTTGAAGGGGTAGTTGAGATTAAAAATACAAATAAAAACACCCTAGAATAGGCACTAACATTCAAGATCTGACCACACCTGATATTGACTTCAAAGTTAGAGCTTCATTTCTCTTAAGTCTACTCCCCACATTTTGAAATTTGGTGAAGTCAATAAAGATTTTACTTGTGGCTTTTTTTTTTTTTTTTTTTGTGGTGTGTGTGAGTCAAACTCAGGATCTTGTACATGCTAGGCAAGTGCTATACCACTGAGCTGCATCCCCAGTTCTTGACTTTCTTTTTAAAAGATTTTCATTTTCTATTTTACCAATGAGCTACAATCTCAGTCATTTATTTTTTAAAATTTTGAGTCAGGGACTCAGCAAGTTGCTGAGGTTAGTCTCAAACTTGTGATCCTCCTGAGTGTCCCACTGAGCTCTTTTAAAAAAAGATTTTTATAGACTGGGGTGTAGCTCTCTGATAGAGAGCTTGCCTAGCCTGCATGAGGCCCTTGATTTGATCCCCAACAGCCCCAAAACAAAACAAAGATTTTATTTGGTCATGTTCTCTTGGTTCCCATTGTTTTTGTTTTTGTTTTTGTCATTCTTCTCCTACCTGCATTTTCCCTCCTTCCTTTCCTCTTACTTGTCTGGATATTCTCTCATGTGGGGTCTTTTATGCTCACTCATTCTTTCTTCCTTTCTCCACCCCTTCTTTTAGCTATACTGGGGATTGAACATGGAAATTTTACCACTGAATTACATCCCCAGCCCTTTATTGTTATGAGACAGGACCTTGCTAAATTCCATAGGCTGGTCTCAAACTTGAGATCCTCCTACCTCAGACTCCTGAGCTGCTGGCTTTACAGGCGTGTACCATCACGCCCGGTTTCATGCTGGTCTTAATCCAAATCTTTAACAAATCCATGCAGACATTGAGATGTTACAGTCCCCCAGAACCCCAATAACTAGACACCAGTTTGAGAAGCAGGGCCCTAAGCATACAATCTGTAACATTCTGTTCTCTCATAGTTCATGTCCCTTTTCTAATTTTTTTAGTTGTAGATGAACACAATACCTCTATTTATTGACTTTTATGTGGTACTGAGGATTGAACCCAGTGCCTCACACATGCTAGCAAGTGCTCTACCACTGAGCCACAACCATAGCCCTCATGTCCCTTTTGGATAGAATTGGATTGTTTAGTTTTCACCTACAATATAGGTAGAAAGTATTCAAAGTTGTCAGAATGTGTATGTGTATGTGTGTGTGTGTGTGTATATATATTTTTTTTTTGGGGGGGGGTACAGGGGATTGAACTCAGGGACACTCAACCACTGAGCGACATCCCCACCCCTATTTTGTATTTTATTTAGAGACAGGGTCTCTCTGAGTTTCTTAGCGCCTCGCTGTTGATGAGGCTGGCTTTGAACTCTTGATCTTCCTGTCTCAGCTTCCCAAACGACATGCGTCACCATGCCTGGCTATTGAGTTCTTAAAGTACTGGAAGCAGGAAGAATTATTTGGGAGGCAAACTGTACAGTAAGGAATACAAATATTAGAGCCAGATGACTTGGACTAGGGATTAAACCCCAGACTTAGCAAAAGCTAGACAAGCATTCTATCACAGAGCTACCCTCCCAACCCTTTCTTTGAAAAAATTTTTTTGAGACAGGGTCTTGCTAAGTTGCACAGGCTGGCCCTGAACTTACAATCCTCCTGTCTCAGCCTCCTGAGTAATTGGGGTTACAGGCATGTGCAACTGTGCCCTGCTAGATCTTGATTCTGGCATTTGGCAGCTATGTGACCTTAGGTAAGTTACTTTTCTTTGCTTGAGTGTCCTCATACTGTATGGAAAAGGCATTATTTTAGTTGCTTCATAGAACTGTTGTGAATCCTAAATAAGAATTTATGTTAAACCAGCCAGGCTTGGTGGCATATATCTATAATCCCAATGACTCAGGAAGCCAAAACAGGTCAATCAAAAGTTTGAGCCCAGTCTGGGCAATTTAACAAGACCCTATCTCAAAAATAAAAAGTGAAAAGAGTTGGGGATGTAAGTCAGTGGTAAAGTGCCCCTGGGTTCAATCCTCAGCACTGAAAAAAAAAAAAAAGCGTAACAGTTGCCAGTAATTTGTAATAACAAATGTTATATATTTCTTTCTTTTTTTTGAACTGGGGATTGAACTCGGGGCACTTTACCACTAAGCCACATCCCCAGCCCTTATTTATTATGATTTTTTATATTTAGTTGTAGGTGGACACAGTACCTTTATTTTATTTTTATGTGGTGATGAAGATTGAATCCAGTGCCTCACACATGCTAGGTGAGCACTCTACCATTAAGCCACAAGCCCAGTCCCCACAAACCCTTATTTTTTGTGACAGATCACACTAGGCTGTTCAGGGCCTTGCTAAATTGCTGAGGCTGGTCTAGAACTTGGAATTCTTCTGCCTCAGCCTCCTCAGTTGCTAGGATTAAAGCCATGTGCCACCATGCCTGGCAGATATTTTAGTATGCTTTAGGTCCTCTGATTTTTTTAAATTTAGTTGTAGACTGACACAATAGCTTTATTTTATTTTTATGTGGTACTAGGTATGGAACCCAGTGCCTCACACGTGCCATGCAAGTGCTCTACCAGCCTGGCATGTGTGAGGCACTGGGTTCAATACCTAGCACCACATAAAAATAAACAGAAAAAGATACTGTGTCCAACTACAACTAAAAAATATTTTTAAAAAGTCTGAGAATTTCTATATGTGTATTTTGGTCCTAATTAATAGTACTTATTTTCTTTAAATCTGTTGGTTACTCTTGGTATTTTACTTCCCCTTTATAAGTCTGGGACATGTGCTACCAATTTTGTGATTTAGGTTAAGTTAATAATACCTCTTGGTTTTAGTTTGTAAAGCTCAGTTTCTTCTGCAAAATGGTGTTCTTTTAAGAGGGTTTACTTGGGCTAGGGTTATAGCTCAGTGGTAGAGTGCTTGCCTAACGTGTGAGGCACGGTGTTTGATTCTCAGCACCACATAAAAATAAATAAAATAATCACTGGGTATGGTGGCACACACCTGTAATCCCAGCAACTCGGGAGGCTGAGGCAGGAAGATTGCAAGTTCAAAGCCAGCCTATACAATTCAGCAAGGCCCTAAGCAAACTCAGTGAGACCTTGTCTCTTAAATAAAAAATATATTTAGAAAAAAAAAGGGCTGGAGATGTGGCTCAGTGTTAGGCACCCCTGGGTTCAATCCTCACTACCAAAAAATATTAAATAAATAAATAAATAAAGGTTTTGTGTCCATCTACATCTTAAAAATATTAAGAGGGTTTACTTCCCAGGATTACTGGATTGAGCAATTCTGCCAGTTATGTGACATTTTAATTTTTACTGTGACAAAATAAGTAAGATGTATACTTTGCCATGAGTATCCCAGACCAGTAAGAATTGGAAAAGTACATACAGTTCTTCTTATCACCCCTTGTTTCCAGGTTGCCGCTTAAAAGACTTTGGAGACTTGAGTTTTACTCCAGTGCCCAAAGATGATCTCTATAACAACCTGATAGTGAACCCACGCTCTGTGGGCCTTGCCAACCAGGAACTGGCAGAGGTGGTCAGCAGAGCAGTATCAGGTGGCTACAGCTGTGTCACAGTGGGAGGCGACCACAGGTAAGCTGGAGCCAGGTGTGGTGAGGGGCTGGATAACATGTTGCTTTGGGCTCATTACTTAGCTGCTATCTTAGTTTCCTCATCCCAAGAAAAATATCCACAGTATTTTTAGGGTGTGGTGTTATAACATCATTTTAATGTCTAAGATCACGAACTTTTGCAGGAACTGTGTATTTTGCTTTGTGTAACACATTGTATAGTAAGAGGATTTGTGTTATTTGACACAGCAAGTACAAAGGTAGGTTAAGCAAGGTTTTTAGTCACCATGTTTCATGCTTATCTTCTTAAGTTTTCTAGAAAACATGACTTTCATTTTGGAGAACTGGAAGAATACATCAGGACTAAATTTAGGCATTTTTCAAAAATATTTATTTGGTTTTTTAGTTATATTTGGACACAAAACCTTTATTTTATTTATTTTTATGTGGTGCTGAGGATCAAACCCAGGGCCTCACACATGCTAGGTGAGCGCTCTACCACTGAGCACAACCCCAACCCAAATTTAGGCATTTTTATTAACATTTCTAATAGATTTGTTAGAGATCATCCCTTAGAATGTGAATATACTTTCCAGTCCACAATACCCTAGGTGACTAATGTATTTGGTCACTGGAGCCTTTGTCTCTTAGTAGGTCAGTATATACTTCACTGAACTGATGTTTTCTCAGTAGTCTAAAGATCTGTAGGAAACTTTGCGATTTATTCCAGTTAGATGAAATTAAAACATGTGGAACAAATTTTTTTAAAATATTGAATTCTACAGACTTTCAGAGAAGAAAGAAGTTGGTCTGTGCTTGAATAGTCAGATTTCACAGGGGACTGTTATTTTAGCTAAGTAATGACGTTTATTGGTAGAGGCAATGAAGCACCAGAAGCACTTCAATGTATTTTAAGGTTTTATTTATTACTGGAAGCACCGAAAGCCAGATGTTAGATAACTTATCCAAGGCCTACAGCCAAGAAATAGCAGAGATAGGATTCAAATCCATTGTGGCCCCCATTGCAATTAATTTTTCTTTTCAGATCTAATAGAATAACTTTCTCTGAGGTACTTTGAGAGCTTTTCAGATCACTATCAGAAGTTCAACTTTTGTTCAGCCGGAGAAGCAGGTAGAATCCTTATTAGAATAAAAATTCAGGAAGGATAATAAGAGTCCTAGATTCACTAGTATGATGACTGGGGCATTCAGTTAAATCAACTTTAGAGTTCTGTGCTCTCTCTCTAAGATTATTTATTTAGTCTTTCCTGTAGTCAGATCTCACTCTTTGGGGACCTCCTCAATGTGATTACCATGGTCCTTGTTTTTTCTTTTTTACCTGTAGCTATCTATACTGCAGCCCATGTTATTACTTCCTTCCTTCCTATTCAATGCTAAAACCTAGGCAATCTGGAATAGTCTATGAAGGAAGGGACAAGTGTATAATTTGAATGGCTATTGACCATTTTAAAGGAAGAGGCATGTTTTGATCACTCCTTTTATACATGCACCATCACCTTACTTATCAAACCAGTTCTGCCAGGTATGGTAGGGCACACCTGTAATCCCAGCAGCTTGGGAAGCTGAGGCAGGAGGATCGAGTTCAAAGCTAGGCTCAGCAACTTGGCAAGGCCCTATGCAATTTAGTGAGACCCTGTCTCTAAATAATAAAAAGGACTAGGGATGTTGCTCAGTGGTGCCCCTGGTTTCAGTCCCCAGTACCACCCCCGCCCCCCAACCAAAACCAGTCCTGACTTAAAACAGGCCAAGTACTCTTATTCCTATCTTACAGAAAGGGAAGTGGAAGTCTGGAGAAGTTTGATAATTTGTCTTCAATCTCACAGTTCTTCCTGGACAAAAACTCCAGTAATCTATCTTAATTCACTGCCTTTAGCACTAGACCATATTGTCATTCAAGGGGAGCCTGAAAATCTGTCTTGTGCTTTATTGATCAAGGATGGCTATAGAATGCTTAAGTTGCATTTCTTGTCTATGCCAAACTCAACTTTGTTTCTGGGCAGCTTCCCAGCCACAATCTCATCAGCCATATTCCTGCAGTTGAGATAGAACAGGTAGCTGATGTAAGCAGAGCCCAAGGACAAAGAAAGGCAAAAACAAATCATTGAAAGTTATTTGAATGCCATGCTAACACAGATAACATGCAAATAACTTGTCTTATGCAGTGGTGGACATGAAGTCTTGAATTGGATTGGCTTATTACTTTAATGACTTTAACAACTTTTTGACTTTTCAGGTTTCAGGCACATATAAGCAAAAATAGCTATAGTGCTTTCTTCTTAAAATTGGTTCTTTTAGTTATACATGACAGTAGAATCCATTTGGATATAATCATACAAGCATGGAATAAATCTTATTAGGACTCCATTCTTGATGTACACATGGTAGGATTCACTGTGGTTTCCCTATATGTACATAGGAAAACTATGTCAGATTCATTCCACTGTCTTTCCTTTTTCTACCTTCCCTCCATTCCCCATTGTCTAATCTACTGAACTTCTTTTCTTCCCCACCCCTTTTTTGTGGGTTAGCTTCCACATACCAGAGAAAAAACATTCAACCTTTGGGGACTGGCTTATTTCACTTAGCATGATAGTCTCCAGATCCATCCATTTACTGGCAAATGTCATAGTTTCTCCTCTTTATGGCTGAGTAATACTCCATTGTGTGTGTGTATGTGTGCTGATGGGGAATCAAACCCAGAGTTAGACAAGTGCACTGTACCAGCTACTCCCCCCGCCCTGATTTATAGTTTTTAATCCATAAAAAGTTAATGTAGGCCAGATACAATGGTGCACACCTCTAACCCAGCAACTTTGGAAACTGAGGCAGGAGGATTGGAAGTTCAAAGCCAGCTTCAGCAATTTAGTGAGGCCCTAAGCAATTCGGTGACACCCTGTCTCAAAATAGAAAATAAAAACAGGCTGGGGATGTGGCTCAGTGGTAAGTGCCCCTGGGACCCTCCCCCACCCCCCGGCCAAAAAAAGTTAACATAACTGATTCTTTGTAAGTTAAAATTAGATCTCCCAGGTGGAGACCTTAAGAGGTAGTAAGCAACATTTTTGATTTGTTACACATAGATCAATTCATTTAACTAGATTTCACTCACTGAACAAACATTTGAGGTCCTATTCTGGGCCAGGGTTAATGGATCAAATGACATGAATTTTGGGGACAGGAAATACATTTATCATGCTGCCAGTCCTCAAGAGTTTTATATTTCTCGTATCTAATCCACTCAAGGTTAATCTTTGGGAACAACAACCCAGGGAACTTGTTTTACCTTAACCCAGTCCAGGCCCTGACTTTGCCCTGAGGACAGAGTGTAAGCTGTGTTGGCTCAGAATATTTTTTATTGATGATGATAACAAAGCAGAGGGCCTTGAAGATTATATTTGTTCTTTGCAGCCTGGCAATCGGTACCATTAGTGGTCACACCCGGCACCGCCCAGACCTTTGTGTCATCTGGGTTGATGCCCATGCTGACATCAATACACCCCTCACCACTTCATCAGGAAACCTCCATGGACAGCCAGTTGCATTTCTTCTCAGAGAACTACAGGACAAGGTTAGTGGGACAGAATGAGAAGGTAAATGGCTTACAGGGTTATTCCTGGGGCTTTGGAGGTTTTGTTCAATAAGACTAGAGTAAAGGATGGGTTCCATGAGGCTCACCAACCTTTCATTTGTTCACTAAATACTACTATGTGCCAGACAGTCTGCTAGATGCTAGGATTTAGAGATGACTAGGACATGGTCCCTGCTCTCAAGGGTGCTTATAATTCTCTAAGAAAGTAAGGTGGTAGTAACTAGTGATGGACAGTCTCATAGCCTGAGGACTCCTTGGTTAGAGGCTCCCAGGCCACACCCTCAGATAAGCGACGCTATGCTTACCTCTGGGTAATATTTTCCTAAGCTATAGAGAAGAGGCTTAGGAAAATATTATGGGAGGCATGTTAATGCCAAGACAGGCATAAACTAGTGTCTGTATATCCCTCCCCCTTAGCGAGAAACCAGGTTAAACCAGAATAGTACAAAGATTATTCATTAGACAGAATTTGTTTGGTTGTTGGCAACTTGAGGTGGCAATTGAGTTATACTTTAAGAACCAATCTGTAAACAGTTTAGCAATGTGCAAAGGAACCAAAAGGGCAAATCAGTGTAGTCCTACTGTTTAGACTAGTTATTGGTAAACCAAGACCATTTTGAGAAATTTTTTTTTCATTCTCCTTGAGAAAGCTGTATTGTTTTTCTGTTCCCCTTCTGAAACATTTCCATTCTTGTGAAGTTTATTTCCTAGATCAAGTGTGTCTTGTGTTGTTTTAAACATATCCTGTGGACAGGAGGAAAAAATGATTACACACTTTTGGAAACACATGGTGATTATCTTGGTGAGACCAAGAATTCTTAATTAATCCTATAATCTTGTTTATTCCTCTTTTCATAGGTACCACAACTCCCAGGATTTTCCTGGATCAAACCTTGTATCTCTTCCCCAAGTATTGTGTATATTGGCCTAAGAGATGTGGACCCTCCTGAACAGTAAGTTTAAGCTTTGGGCCTGTGCTGGCTATTTATGTTCCTCTTAAAGGTTGATGCTTGATGTAATCTGTTGTAGGTCAATACAAGGGAAAACCCCCTAATATACATGCTAAAAAACTTGGATTTTTTTGTGTGTGTGTGTGTGTGGTACTGGGGATTGAACCCAGGGGTGGTTTGTCACTGAGCTACATACCCAACCCTTTTTATTTTTTGAGACAAGGTCTTGCTAAATTGCTGAGGCCTCCTGAGTCACTTAAAAATAGCTTTTAAACTAAGGATTCCTTTCTTTCTTTCTCACCAGCTTTATTTTAAAGAACTATGATATTCAGTATTTTTCCATGAGAGATATTGATCGACTTGGTATTCAGAAGGTCATGGAACAGACATTTGATCTGCTGATTGGCAAGTAAGTAACTACAGTGTATGTCTACTTCTAGATCCCAGAGAGGGACAGAGCAAACTCTCAATGGGTGTCACACCTTAGCCTGTCTCTTTAGCATAGAAACTTTACTTTTAAAATAAAACAAATTATGTACATATAGAAATTTCAGAAAGGTATCACATGAAACATCTAGTCATATTCTTTTTCTGGGGTTGGGAGGGAATTTCCTTTAAGTCATTGCCCAGATCTCCTGTTTCTTGTGAATTTCTCAGGGACACTTAAGTACTGAGTCACATCCCCAGCCATTTTTGTATTTTATTTAAAAACAGGGTCTTACCGAGTTGCTTAGCACCTTGCTAAATTGCTGAGGCTGGCTTTGAACTCTCAATCATACTGCCTCAGCCTCCTGAGCCGCTGGAATTACAGGGCAGGCACCATTGTGCCCGGCTTTATCTCCATTTAACGCTTATCTTTTGAGATGTGAGGCATTCCTTGTTCCAACAGTCCCATTCTTCACAGCCTCATTATTATTGCTTCATCTGAGTCTAATATTAAGCAAATCTTGGTAATATAGAAAGATGGCAGATGAATGATAATAATATGCTAGCTTAAAGGAGCATTTTCTCAATCCTGAGTTTTTACTTCAGGATGCTGTATGTTAGTTTCAGCCGTTGGACACATGTACTCAAGTTGGAATTGGAAGATGTTAAGTTTGCAGACATAAAATTAGTATTAAGTTCAGCTACTGTTAGAGAATAAAGGCAAATATAACTCAGATCATGCTAACTTAAATTAGTATATCAGAGCCCAGTGTCATGTGAAAGTGAAGAATTCCCTCTAATGACAGTAATGAAGGAGGCTCTAATGCCCAGGGTACACCAGAAATACAATCGGCAGTTAATCAGTCTGAAATATGTAGAACAAACACCAATAACATGAAGTAGTGTGTAGGAATCTAATACACTTTTAGTAACTTTCAGGAAGAAAAAAACCTGGAAATTTGCTGTATTTAACAAAGTACCAGGACCAAAAAAAACAACAAAATCAAGGAGCTCCGATAACAGGAAGAATGAATGAGTCTACAAGCACAACTAAATATGTATTCTCTGGTCCTCTTCCTTTCCAGGAGACAAAGGCCAATCCATCTGAGTTTTGATATTGATGCATTTGACCCTACACTGGCTCCAGCCACTGGAACCCCTGTTGTGGGGGGATTGACCTATAGAGAAGGCATGTATATTACTGAAGAAATACACAATACAGGTATGTAGACACCAGGTCAGTAGCCTGTTAAGTATATATGTAAATATGCGGCATCTCCTGCCTGAAGGGGATCTTTGTTTAAACTTTTTATTTTTTTGATACTGGGGATTGAACCCAGGGACACTCTTATCACAGAACTACAATCCCAGCCCCTTTTAGTGTTTGAGACTGGGTCTTCTTGCTAAGTTGCTGAGGCTGGCCTGGAACTTGTGATTCTTCTGCCTCAGCCTCCCAAGTCACTGGGATTACAGGTATGTGTTATCATACCAGGCTGTTCTGCTGAAAAGAAATTTTTTTGGGTACTGGGAATATAACCCAGGGCACTTAGCCACTGAGCACATCCACAACCCTTTTTATTTTGTATTTTGAAATAACATCTCGCTAAGTTGCTTAGAGTCTTGCTAATTTGCAAAGGCTGGCTTTGAACTTGTGATCCTCCTGCCTCAACCTCCTGAGTTGCTGGGAGTAGTCATTTGCCACCAGGCCCTGCCCTAAAAAATGTTTTATTTGTATATTATAGTTATTCAAAATAATGGGGTTCATTTTGACATAATTATAGATGCATAGAATATAATTTGCTCCATTTCAGTCCCCAGTATTTCCTGTTTCCCTCCCCCTTGCTTAAATTTCTGTACCTAAAAAGTATAGGATTCAGCCCTCTGTACCACAAAAAAAGAGGGTTGGTTCTCTGGGAGTCAGGAATTTGAAGTCAAAGCAGATCTCTTAAAGATATTGTAAGTTGGGACAAGTCCTTTTTATCTAAGTCTTGTACTAGAGGTTGTTTGATAGGAGTTTTAATAAGTAGGATACAGTTGGACAAATCACTGACAATATTAACATAAATTCTAGATTATCAAAAGTAACTTTTCCAAAACTCAAACTTGTTTGCAGTTTTCATTTTTGTAAAAAAGCTTCTGGTTTTAAGTTCACTTGAAATGACCTTCCCTTCCAAAATTTAAACACTTACCATGTGGTACTACTTCAGTAACCATTTCATGAAACAGGTATAAAGAAGCATAGAGACCCCAGATTCAAAGGTCTAAGGCTGTAGGGAACCCTGGAATAAGAGATAGAAATGGGCATTGAACCCATAGAACCTGCTAGAACCTTAGGAAAGCACTTTCAGATCTAAGAGTAGCAAGACAGTTTCATTCTCAGACCCGCCATCTTAGATATTACCTTGGGTTAGTGGACAGAGAACCCAAGAGTTCAATCCTCCATTTAGCTTTCCAATCTCACCAGTCAGAGGAGGGCTTAATAACCTGCAGCACCTAGACGTGGCATGGTCCTTGCCTTGTGCCACCTTTCCTCTGTTGCAGTATTTACTCCAAAAGACACTCATGATGTTGTCCATTAGATACATCAAACAGTTTTCTTTAATTTGCAGGATGGCAGTAGTCAGGAAACATAGGTAATAGTAGCACACACTCTCTGATTATTACTTTTGGGATAAGTTCAGGGTGCAGGTTTAGCCAGTATAAATCAGTGACATAAACCGTCAGAGACACAGGTCATATGGACAAAATGATGGAAATGCTATGGTAACATGCCTGGTCATTGCAGTTTTGCACACTGCAATCAGCTATGTTCTGTTTAAACAACACACTGAACAGATACAATGACACTAAGTATCACGTACTATAACATAATATCAATAAGCCATTAGGTGTATACACCCATGATTCTAGTCTTTGTAGTCATACCAAATATTCTTAGATACTGTATTCTTGAATACTAGTTTATTCAGATGACTCTCAAAGAGGTAGATTAACTTTATCCAGATTAACCAAATAAGAAGTTAGTTCTAGAGAAGTTGGCTATGTAGAGGGGGAGGGAAGAAGATCTGGATAGGTTCTTCCCTTTCCCTCCAGGCCAAAGAACAGTGCTGAGGACTTGGGCAAAAGTTCTCAAACCCTCACAGAAGGCAACATATGACTGTATCTTCCCATGGCCAAGTGTAAGATGCTGGGCCAGTCTGCTGGGAGACATAAAAAACGTATCAGATGTAGAACTTTCCTCAGAACTCAAGCATGAAGGGATAAGAATATACATTTTAGGGTACGTGGTACAGTGCCTTAAGGGATACAAATGGGGCTGGGGATGTAGCTCAGTGGCACAGTGTGTGCGTAGCATGCAGAAGGCCCTGAGTTTGATCCCCAGCACCCCCCAAAACAATAACAAAAACAGATAAAGCATTAGAAAGCCTGATAGCTAGGCCTATTATGTTAGCTGAATAGGGATGAATTATTTGATTACCTTAAAGGTTTCTTTCAGTACTTCAGCTTATAGTGTTTTAACTTGAATGATGGGTAAGAGGATGAGGTGCAAGGGGCTTTCTTACAATAGATAATTTTATAGTGAAAAGCGCTCCTGTTTTTACCTTGGCTTGTTCTCCTTGTCCAAGTGGGACAACTCTCACTAAAAGTACCAGCTAGGCGATTTTCTGAGATTTTGATACTTTTTCTTCCAGGGTTGCTGTCAGCATTGGATCTTGTTGAAGTCAATCCTCGGTTGGCCACTTCAGATGAAGAGGCAAAGGCTACGGCTAGACTGGCAGTGGATGTGATTGCTTCAAGTTTTGGTCAGACAAGGGAAGGAGGACACATTGTCTATGACCAACTTCCTACTCCCAGTTCACCAGATGAATCAGAAAATGAAGAACGTGTGAGAATTTAGGAAACACTGTGCACTGGCACATTTCACGATGGGCATTCCAGATTTGCAAAGCATTCAAGGGGACAGATACTAAATGGTTGGCTGGATTGATACTGCCTTAATAAGAACATCAATACATTTTCATGATTGTAAAGTTTCCCCTCTCTATTTTGGTGACCAATAATACTACTGTAAATGTATTTTTTTTTTTAAATTCACAAGGTATTGATATGTTACAGTACTATGTAAATTTGCAGAAGTCATAAACTGCATTTATTACCTTGGTATATCATATTGGTCTTGTCATTGTTCCTTCACATCTATGTGGTTTTTCTGGCTGCTGTTCCTCCTCCCAGTCTGGCTACACAGTGCATCCTTGAACTGTTAGCCCACAGCAGCAACACGCTTATTCCACTCCCTAATAACATTTGTCCACAGGGTCAAGGTTCTGATCCACAAACCTTTCCCTATAGCAATTTCAATGCTTGCGAAAGAATTTGTAATAAACCAGGCCTCCCAGGATAGCTAGCTCCAATAAGATGATAATGGAAAGCAGCAGCTTGTTGGTCATCACTCTACAAAGAGAAGCAGAACAAGTAGTAGTCAGTAGTCTGGACAGGTTATTTCTTACAGTTCTTCATTCTTTGGAGTTTGTCTCAGGGCCAAGGCTAAGATACTCTGGGGGCAGATGAAATTTTTGTTTGAATACAGAGCCACTTAGCAATAAGTACTCATAAGGTTCTTTGGCTTGGAAGTGGCAACTCTGAAGGCTCTTTAGCTGTAATTTAGAGATAAAACTGTCTACCTCACAGAAATGTGGAAAATTAGGACTATAAATACCAAAGCATAAAGATAGTTTCTTGGTTCTAAAATGTCTTCAAATCACATTTCAAATAGCAGTAATACAATACCACTATCTAGCCACATAGCACCACATTGGTTAAATACCACAGCTATGACTGTAGGCTGGGTGAAGGGTTTGGAACAGACCCTCCTGTGTCAAAGTCCAATTCATGGATGGGTTTTGCTTTTAGGAAAAGTAACTAGAACCCTGGGTACTGCCTTTCAGTCTTCCTTTTTTACTTTGTTCCTATTTCTTCTGCTCTGCTCCCCTAACTTAATGGGTATCTTTTATTATTATTATTTTTTTAAAAAAGTACTATTTTTTGTTTACACAGAGTTCAATCTCTGGTTTTCATGTTCACTCTTGGGTTTCTCCTTAGTCCACAAGGAATTTCCTATTGTTTAGGGAAAACTCTACGCTTCCTGCTAGTTTCATGAACAGGCTGTCATTTTGTTTCATGCTAGGCCATATGTGCCCAAGGTCATGCACTTATCCCCAATTTCAGCCTCAATGGCAATACTTCCCTTCAGTCCTGGTTTTGTTGCTGTTAGTACTCATCTCAAAGGTTTCTGTTTTGTTTTTAAAATCTACTTCTTGCTAACATGACAGGACTCCCAGAAAAGAGCCTCATTCACATGAAGGGCAAGCAGAGCCAAAAGCCAGGACTAAGCAATAACACTTTTTTTTTTGGTACCAGGTATTGAACTCAAGGGCACTCAAACACTAAGCCACATCCCCTCATCCCCCTATTTTGTATTTTATTTAGAGACAGGGTCTCCTTTCATTACTTAGTGCCTCACTTTGGCTGAGGCTGGCTTTGAACTCAAGATCCTCCTGTCTCAGTCTCCTGAGCAGCTGGGATTACAAGCGTGCGCCAACTTGCCTGGCCATGAAAACTGGTTTCTAATCAAGTTTTTACAAATATATTTCAATAAATATAAAGCTCTATCATTCCCATGTGTCTTCTTGCAGAAATATAAAGCTGAGATTAAACATTCTTTCAGTGGACAAATTTTCAAGTGCTGCAAATCAGAGCAATACATAATTTTAACAAAGGATTTTATCCTGGAATATTTTACTATAAAAACTATATTCCTTACTTTATTTCTCTATCTGCTGGGCAGTACTGAGTACAGGGGGACTATATGGAACAAAGCACTAAGGTGATTTATTAGGACTCTGCCACTGTTTTAAGCTTTCTTGGTTGAAGACATTAAGAGTTAAAAGAAATTTTGTAACTTTTTGAAACTTACTTTCTGGACATCGAACGGAGAATCTTTCGACTTTTGCTCAAGTTTTCACTTGTGTTTACCAGCTGAGAAGAGAAAATACCAATTATTTCCCCCTTCTTTCAAAAGTACATACTGTATAGAATTTGAACATTCCTAAATTAATAGTGGGCATTAAGAGGTCTATGTTCAAAAAGGCCTAGAAATCAAACTAATTTAAATTATGGCCTCTGAGTACAAGTAGCAGAATCTGGAAAGGAAAAGGTACTTTGGTATTCATCAAGGAGATGTGGGAATTATTATATCCCAAGGTTGCTGTGGGGTTGTAGACTTTTGGCTGGGACTACTTTCACTTTGGCTACTCAAAACAGGAAAGGATCTGGATTACCCAGCCAGTGTCTATGTAGCAACTTAAGATTTCTATTTCATCAGCCAAGTTCCAGAAGAGCCTCCTGGGTTGGTGTTTATTTCCATAAGCTGGTAGACTATCATTTTAAAATGTGTTTTAAAAATCTTTTATTACCCCTTTGAGGCAGTTATACTGAATTGTGAAGGGAATTAGCCCCCATGGACCCCTTCCCTTTTGACTGTTTGTTACTAATCTAGATAGCTAGAGAACATCTCAATGGCTGCTCCTTGTCATCTGTTCCCAGATGATCAATATACCAATAGCCTTGATATAGTGATCTCTCAGTGCATTCTTTGGCTTTTTTTTTTGTTTGTTTGTTTTTTGGTGGTACTAAGGATTAGAATCAGGGCCTCAATCTACCTACATCCCAACCCTCTTTAAAGATTTTAGTTTTGAGAAAGGTTCTCACTAAATTGCTGACATTGAACTTGCCATTCTCTCGCTTTAGCCTCCCAACTAGCTAGGATTATAGGTGTACATGACTGTACCCACCCCACTCTTTGGCTTTATTTTATTTTTTATGCGATGTTGAAGATCGAATTCAGTGCCTCACATGTGCTAGGTAAGCACTCTACCACTGAGCTACATCCCCAGCCTTCGTTGGCTTTTAAATTTAACCAAAATTTAAAAGCTCAGAACCCACATTATTTGTTGGCAAGTTAATTCTCCATAGCTTGCTTTGGATAAGCATTTTATTGTGAATTTTCATTGAATATTGATACTGATTTCACTAATATTGAGAATAGAATCACTGATTAATTTTAAGAATGAAGAATTGCAAAATGTAGGGAAAAAAAGAATGAAGAATTGAAGCTATTAAGATGTGTAAGAAAGATATCACTGAGTAGCGCATGCCTGTAATAGGCAAGAAGATTACAAGTTTGAGGCAACTTAGCGAGACCCAGTCTCAAAAATATAAAAAGGGCTGGGGTTGTAGCTCAGTTTAGAGTACCCCTGGGTTCAAATCCCCAGTATCTGCTCCACAACATCCTCAAATCCCCACACTAAGCTAATATTTTCCTGTCTAAATCTTGGACCCACTATCCGCTTTTCAGTTTGAATTTGCCTCAGCCTATTAAGATAGAGCATTCCACTGGCAAACTACTATTTTAAAAATCCCTCTGTAGAGTAACAAATATTTAGAAAGGAAGAAATGAGTTATTTCCCAGAGTTTCTTAAAAGTGGCAGCATATTAGAGACCCCCAACAGTCATCAATGGATTTCTATTTATTTTTTTCCCTCAATGATCCAACTTACCTTGGTAACAGTAAAGGACTATGGTCCAATACTGAGCAATAGTTTATAAATCTACATACTATGAATGGTACTATGTTTGACATTTGGAAAAGAACGTTGGTTCTAAAAGATGGGGTGTTATAAGTTGATGATGTTTTCCTAAGAATATCAAAATATTCCCCTAGATGTGAGAAATTAAAAGCTCATGTTGCTGACTTTGAATCCTTACATGCCTCTTTAAAAAAAATTTTTTTTCCCATTAATGTCTAAGTCTTAGGGGTAAAATTCCTTCAAAGGGAGAACCTCTCTTACCCAAGCAACCTAAAAAAAAGGTTATCCCCTACATTTAGAACTGCTGTAGTTTTTTGGACTTAGGATGATGGCATCTGGGTATGGTGGACCTACCTACTTTCCCTATTCCAGTCACTTTTCCCCACCTGTGCAGACTTACTCTGTTCTTGGTACGTTCCAGCTGGTCTCGTTGCTCCCCCAGCTCTTCTATGATTTCTGAGCCAATCTGATCAGTTTCTGTAGCAATCCGATGAGAACGCTCAATGCTTTGAGTGGCCCTGTTTAGGCTTTCAGTGCCTTGCAGAAGCAATGCCCTTTGTGAATGTAGCCGATTCTGATAGGAACATGGGAGGGAAATGTTATAGATTCAGTGCCAGCATGCTCCTTACAACCTTGTATAAAAAGGGATATAGGGAACAACAATTTCCATTATAGTTAGTTCCCTGGTATCCACAGTGGATTGGTTGACCCTTGAGGATGTCAAAATCTACGGATGCTCAAATTTCTTATATAAAATGGTGCAGCAGTTACATATAACATATGCACATCCTTCATATACATTAAATCATCTCTAGATTATACATAATGTCTGATACAATGTAAATGTTAAGTAAATAGTTGTTTATTGTTTAGAAAATCATGACAAGAAAAAAGTCGGTACATGTGATTCAGCATAGATAGAATTTTTAAAAAATATTTTCAATGCAAGGTTAGTTGAATGATCAGATGCAGTGGACAGGGAGGGCTAACTGTACTTTTAAAGAAGAACCAAAGATACTAATATACTGTAACATCATGTTCAAGGTCATAGACTCAAGTAGAACCTGAAGTTCAATCAGCCAGACCACAGGTTACCCACACCACTTGTTAAACTTAAGTGAAGAGAGGTGAGAAAAAAATAAAAGATAAGAAGCATTTTTCCTGTGGATCAGTTCAAATTTATCATAAACATAAAATGAGTCTCTCAGAGGCAACTTCAGAAAGGTAGCAGGCTAGATTTAGGGGTGCAGGAGCTAACTGATTATGCATATAGCCTGTAATTTTGGCAGTGCTTCACAAGAAAACTAATCTTTACAGTCCTAGAAAAAGACTAATTTGCTCAAGATTCCCACTTGACTGGTACTGAGGATTTGGGTATTATGAATAAACTATTCTTTTTTAGCATATAAAAAAATCATTTAGAAGCCAAGATTCAATCACAATAAGGAAAAAAACTTAGGTGGCCACCACACTCTTGGTGACACACCCCCACCACACCTGGCCCCCTGCCAAAGAATTTCATCTCAGGCCAATCAAACACACACACAACTATGAAGTTGCCACATGGTGATTAGGTCTCAAGGCAGTTAATATCTGGGACTGAAGTAAGCTTTCCCAGCTGCCCTAATTTTCTAAATCCCATTTAAGTTTTACTCTACCTATAATCCTAAACACAGATAACATGTGGACAAAAGTAGTCTTTGTAAGGCCAGGATTAACCATGAACAGAAATGGGTGCAGTTCTAAATTCTTAGCTATCCAAAGTCTATACAATCTGAAGGAGTGCAACTCTCAAAGGCTTTTTACAAAGTAAATGACCACTGGCAATAGAACTTAAAAAGACATCATCAAGAAGTAGATTCTTGGGCTGGGGATGTGGCTCAAGCGGTAGCGTGCTCGCCTGGCATGCGTGCAGTCCAGGTTCGATCCTCAGCACCACATACAAACAAAGATGTTGTGTCCACCGAAAACTAAAAAAAAATAAATATTAAAAAAAAAAAAACAAAAGAAGTAGATTCTTGCCAGGCACAGTGGCACATGTCTTTAATCTCAGTGACTTGGGAGGCTGAGGCAGGAGAGATTGCAAATTTGAGGCCAGCCTAGACAACTTAGCAAATCCATTCTCAAACAAAATAATAAAAAGAATTGGGGGTGTGCTTCAGTGGTAAAGTGCCCCTGGGTTCCATACCCAATACCAGGGGTGTAAGGAATGACAAAACAAAGTGGATTCTTAGAGCAAAAGCATCAAGAAGTATTTTCTTTCTTTTGTTCATTCTTTTTTTTTTTGGTACTGAGGATTGACCTCAGTGATGCTTAACCACTGAGCCACATACCCATTCCTTTGCTGTATTTTATTTAGAGACAAGATTTCACTACCTTTGAACTTGTGATCTCCTACCTCAGCCTCCTGAGCCGTTGTGATTACAGGCATGAGCCACCATACCTGGCACAAGAAGCATTTTCACCTAAAAAGTAGCATACAGACCAGTGGATGAGGAAACCACTGAATGAGTGGTTTGCTCAAAAGAAGGAGAAAAAGAAAAATTTAAGAAAAAGATGCAGATTTTCAAATAATTAGGCTAAAGAGCAGGAAATAACAAAAATATCACATAAATCAGGCTCAGACAGATTTGGGACAATAATTCTACAGAAAGTGGTACATGTGGGGCTGGGATTGTGGCTCAGCGGTAGAGTGCTTGCCTAGCATGCTTGGGGCCCTGGGTTCGATCCTCAACACCACATAAAAATAAGTGAATGAAATAAAGATACTGGGTCCAACTACAACTAAAAAAAATAAATATTAATAAATATTAAAAAAAAAGAAAGGGGCTGGGGATGTGGCTCAATCGGTAGCGCACTTGCCTGGCATGCGTGTGGCCTGGGTTCGATCCTCAGCAGCACATACAAATAAACATGCTGTGTCCGTCGAAAACTAAAAAAATTCTCTTTCTCTCTCTCTCTTAAAAAAAAAAACAAAAAACAAAAAAAGAAAGAAAGTGGTACATATAATCTATATTATGATTTATGGTGTTGGGCATGGTGGCATGTGCCTAATAGTTCTAGATACTCAAGAATGTTGAAGAAGAAAAATCATTTGAGCTCAAGAGTTTGAGGGCAACCTGGACAACAGAGTGAGACTCACTTAAAAAAATTATGATTTAAAATTTCTGAAACTAATAAATTTAAAGCAAAATGTTTGGATGCATCCCCTCCATGTTTCTGGTAACAATGGCCAAAGCCACTTTTATAAAACTTCCACTTTCCTGGCTTTTTCCAGTCTTTTTTTTTTTTTTAACCATTTTTATTAGTTGTTTTTGGGTATTCTACCTATTTACATGCAGTGCTGAGAATCAAACCCAGTGCCTCACACATGCTAGGTAAGTGCTCTACCACTGAGCTACAATCCCAGCCCTCCAGTCTTTTTTCATGTGATTTTATAATTATCCATTTGAAAGTTTTACATCATTCTCAAAATGTGGTTTTTTCTTTTTTCTGTATGAGGGATTGAACCCAAAGACATTCTACCACTGAGCTATATCCCCAGCTATTTTTATTTTTATTATTTTGAGAGACAGTCTTGCTATATTGTTAAGGCTAGCCTTGAACTTGCGATCCTTCTGCCAGTCTCCTGAGTCACCAGACTATAAGTGTGTACCTCTTGGCCTGGCAAAATATCTTGTTTTGATATCAAATATGTCAACCCAGTAACATTCTGAATGTCCTTCAGACTATAATCAGCATGCATTATGAACTATTTCTATTACCAGCATCTCTCCATAAGTTTGGTCTGCAATGGTGGGCCTCTTTCCATTTCTCTTAACATACAATCTATAATGTTAATTTCTACTTTGTACTATATTTGTGAAATATAATCCAAATACAACCCATTAAATTTAATCTTTGTGAAATCTTATGATAAATATCTTTAACCAGATTCTCTAGATGATTCCAGGATGTAAGTTTTCAATTAGTCCAATTTTATAAACCAGAACCCTGAAGAGGTAATCAGGCTCATTTTCCATTAGAAGAGGTGTCAGAAGCCCCTGAGCTGGCGTAGTAGCACACTCCTGTAATCCCAGCTACTTGGGAGAATCATAAATTCAAGATAACCTTGGAAACTTTCTCAAAAAGTAAAAAGGGTTTGAGATGTAGCCAGTGGTAAAGTGCCCCTGGGTTTAATCCCCAGTGCCTGGGGGGGGGGGGGG
>NW_025999900.1:6686032-6724022 GCF_001458135.2 Marmota marmota marmota
AAAAAAAAAAAAAAAAAAAAAAAAAAAAAAAAAAAAAAGAAGTATATTCAAGACTACTATACTAAAAATGATCTGACATAAGGGTTATTTTCTTCTTTTTTTCTGAAAATCAACAACTACATTTCTCTCTAAGGCAGAGATTAAGTAGGGGCCCACGGAGTAGGATGCTTTGGAGAGTCAAATTTCCATTTTTCTAAGTTAAAAACAAAAAACAAAAAACCCTACACACACAGACAGGAAGGCCTAAATTATTTTGATCTGCCTGGGATGCCAGAGTGGGACTGTTAATCTTGCTCAATTAAAAACCAGAGAGTATCTGAACACCAAATACATAAATCAGAAGTGGCTAGATTTCTAAAATGCTATCAGGATGTTAATTGAAAGACGAGACTCATACATAATAGGTATCATGGATATGCCCAACTGTACTAGAAAAATGTCTAATAGTCCTACTATGAAGGAGATACGTTTTCATATTTTAGTGGTCTCCTTAAAATAGGTACAAAAAGAGAAAAGATGTAGATAAGTCTAACTTCTCAGAACTTCAGTGGGATAACTGGGAGGTTGATCTTCAATAAGCAAAGAGGAAGTTCTTTGTCATGAAAATGATTTTTCTCCTAAGTCTGCTCTTAAGTAGCAAAACTCAGGGCAGCTATTTCATTTTTTGTTTTTCAATAAAAAATGTAGAAATATTTTAACCTACATGTTATAATGAATCAATATGAAGTCAAATTCCACAGTCCCCAAAATTCCAAACCTCTTCCTCAGAATAATCAGTTTCTGTACAAGATTTAGAGATGTCCAATCTATGTAGTTTTTCTCAGTGTGCTATAGAATTTAGAGGTTCTGCTTGAATATTTCCTAAGTCAAGCACAGAATGCCTCTCTCCATCAATTTCTCCAGTGACTGTAACGCTATCACCTCTTACAATGTGTAGCTCTTATACTACTTGTTCTAATCCCTGTGAAGAACTAAACACTCATTTATGGCTTTCATCCAAAATCAAATTAATGGTCTGGTCAAACCTTTCAGTGTTCTTCCATTAGAAAAAATAACAGCAGTTATTCCATTAGAAAAAATAACAGCAACTGTTCAGTTGATGTACAATCAACTGAATCAGACATCATGCTACTTGGCCCAGAGGTTCCAGGCAACAGAGCAGTGCAAGTGACAAGATCGGGATATTACCAAGGACCTAGATTTTAGCCCCAATCTTAATAGGTTTACTGAAGCTAGAGTTTAATGAGAAGGAGCTAGAAGGGCTCTTGCTTCCAAAGGGTTAGAGCAAAAAGAAAAAAGAAAAAAAAAATTTAAAGAAAAGCAAGGCAAGAGAGAAGCCCCCAGCAACTAGGACTGACTTGACAGGCTTTGGGTCCTGCTTGAGACAACTCATTCTGTTCTTGAATGTCTTGCCCGAGGAACAAAATCCAGTTATGCTATCTTCCAAGACAGAGAGGAATATGGCTAGAACCATCTCTGAGCTACATTTTCTGTGACAGCAAGTTTAACAAAAAGATCAGTAATCTATCCTAGAGGCTAGCTCTTATGAAGAGATCTGAAAATACCACTCAGATTAAGGAGTGAGAATGCCCTTACTACTCACATAAGGAATGCAGTATTTTAGGAGAGTCTTCCAAGTTTCACCCATTTGTGTTTTTCAACCTCCTAACCACCCATCCCCATCAAGTAGCCTCATTAATAAGAAATAGTCACAATCTAGGATCAATAGATAGAAAAAAGTAATCTATGATCAGGTCACAGAATTACTTCTGGAAAAGTCCAACACCAAGGAGAAGAAACAAGAACTTGTTCCTTGTTCTCACCGTTTCATTTGCTTCCTGGTGCTTTTCATCAAAATCTCTGATCAACTTCTTCTTCTCTTCTAGAAAAAAGATAAGTAACACTCATTGTTTCTTCCACATATTTGTAGAGGCCATTCCATCCACTTAGGATAACCTTCTCATTTCTCCCCCATTGGGAGTGGGGGAACTAAATCACTCTTAAAAGGCATTTGGAAGTATATGGGGAACTTGTGATCATGATGAATGAGGGGGGTGGTATTACTATTGGCATTTAGTATTCAAGGAACAAGAAAACCTATGCTTGGGACAGTCCAGCATAACAACTATTTGGTCCCCAAAGCCAACAGCATCCCTGCTAAGAAACGCTACAGGTCTAAGTTAATCATTCTCAACCATTTTCCCCATCATAACTGAAGGGCCAGGCAAACTTTCATCAGTAAGTTTACCAATATGGATCGCTGAAATGTGTTCTCACCTTCACCCCATAGTAAATCACTTCTTTCATGTTAACCCTGAAGCACTGCTTTTCTACAAATCAAATTCAAAATTCACCAACTCTGCTCATTGGTGTGGTACTCATTCCTCCTGGGTGGTGACATAGGTAATGACTTGCATAAAAGACCTGTCACTCTACCTTGAGTTCTCTTTCAACCCTTCCAATGTCATTTTGGTGCTGTCTTTAATACCTAAAAATTACTAATCTCCTCTTTTAACAAAAATAGAACATACTTTAGTATCAAAGTAATAACATCTAAGAAAAGAATTATTTCTTGTGGGAGGCCATCCTTGCACATGATTGAGTTATCTCCCTGGCTGGGTGAGAGGCGCTCAGATACTTTTCTATGTGTTACAGCTTTCCCCACCCTCCTTGGGTCCGGAGGGCTTGTCCATGTGGAGACGCGCCTGACCACAGCCCTCGAAGATCCAATCATCTCACCTGACCTTGGAACACTGCCCCCCTTAACCTTCATTGGATGGGATTTTCCCCAGAATTTTTTGTTCCCCAATAGAAGTCCTCTCCCTGGCGTTCTCTGTCTCTCTCTCTCTAGCCTCTTCAGTAAACCTCATTACTTCCTTGGGTAGCTGGAGGCTGGGGGTTTGAGGAGCCATCCTGGAGCTGGTTTGAAGATAACTGGAGTCTGTGTCTTTAAACTCCCTTAGGATTTTCCCACATAGCCGAACTTTTCATACCGTCTGCGCTGGCCACAGACTAAAATTTCTGTTTTCATTATATTTTTTTCTGATCATTTACAGAAATTTCCCATTTAAAATATACCAAGTTTCTTTTTAAAGTATCTTTACATATTAAATAAATGTACTTTATATGAATGAGTTAATAAAGAGAAAACAATAAAAATGGCACTCAGGCCAGGCACGGTGTCACACGCCTATAATCCCAGTGGCTTGGGAGGCTGAGGCAGGAGAATGGCAAGTTCAAAGCCAGCTTCAGCAATTTAGCAAGGTCCTGAGCAACTTAGCAAGAACTTGTCTCAAAATAAAAATTAAAAGGGGTTAGAGATGTGGCTCAGTGGGTTAGGCGCCCCTGGGTTCAATTCCTGGTTAAAAAAAAAAAAAAGGCATTTAATATAGCAAAAATTAGTAAGCTCTTGTTTGTTTTTTGGTACTGGAACTTGAATCCAGGGTTTCTTTTACCACTCACTGAGCTACATCCTCAGTCTTTTTTATTTACTTTGAGACAAGGGTCTCATTAAGTTGCTGAGGCTGGCCTTGAATTTGGAATCATCCTGCCTACGCCTCCCTCCTGAGTCACTCAGCTTATAGGTATGCAACACACCTGTCAGAAAAAATCATTAAGGCATTTTGAATGCTGTGATATGGTAAATATTTGTATAGGGGGAGAGTCCTAGTTGGTCAGGGGTGTCAGGTTCTAGTGCCAGCTTTGGGCCTGCCTCAACGTGAAAATGTAGATAACTATCTTCTTATCTTTGGTACCTGATCTCCTCCCTTGGCTCTAAAATGAGGAAGAAATCAGTTCAATTTTTGAGGAACTTGAATTTTTAAAAAAATGTATACAAATGAATGTTCTCATTGGAAATCTACACATAATCTATTATCCACAAAGTTACTATTGCTTATAATGTTTTTCTAATCTTTTGAGATTACCTTTACAATCTGACGATATAGTGTTCTGTTTCTTTTGAATTGTGGTAAAGTACACATAACAAAAAAAATCTACCATTGTGACATTTGGTGGGGAGGGACTCGAGTTGAACCTAAGGAGTACTTTACCACTGAGCTATATCCTCAGTCCTTTTATTTTTTATTTTGAGACAGGGTCTCAGTTAAAATTGCAATCGTGCCTTAGCCTCCCAAGTAGTCTGTATTACAGCCTCATTTTGACCATTTTTAAGCATACATTTCAGTGGCATTAAGTACATTCACATTGTTGTGTAACCATCGCTACCATCCATCTCTAGACCCTTTCAACCAACATAAGATGCAACATCACTAAAGGTTTGCATGGATTTACACTGTTAATCACAACAATATTTATTATATCAGTTAGCAGCTGCTTTTTAAATGATCACAAATCACTTATGTGCTTGTTCTATATTCTCAACTTGAGATAAACACCTCCAGAACAAGGTAACTGACTTTTTTTTTTTTTTTTTTAAAGTACCAGAGGCACCGAGATAAGTCCCCAGCCCTTTTTATTTTGAGACAGTCTTGCTAAGTTGCTTAGGGCCTCACTAAGTTGCTAAGGCTGGCCTCAAATTTGTAATCCACCTGCCTTAGCCTCCTACATTAGTGGGATTATGGGATATGCCAACATACTTGGCTTACTTTGTCTTTTTAAACTTTGTCCATAGCTTCTAAAAGTTTACATCTCCTCTAGATGTTGTTACTGCCTGAAAGAGAAAATGACAACAGATCCTTTACTACAGTGACACTCCTTTAGCATACATAAGTCACTGTAGGTGAATTATTTGTCCACACTGTTCATAAAACCCATGGCATGGGGCTGGGGTTGTGGCTCAGTGGTAGAGCGCTTGCCTGGCATGTGTCCAGCACTGGGTTCAGTTCCCAGCACCACATAAAAAAACAAATAAATAAAATAAAGGTAGTGTGACCATCTACAATTAAAAAATATTAAAACAAACAAACAAACAAAAAAAACATGGCTTCATTTTTTATTTATTTAATGGGGGAAAGTTCAGCCATGGCAAACAGCCTCTTGGCTATCGGAGACACAATTGAAATGGACATCAAAGCAGCTGTTACTATTCTCAAGGGGACTGTGTTCTTAGCCACCAACAGTGAAATAATAATAGTTACAGTCAAAAACAGATACTGCCATGGAGCAGTATTGTCATTTTGCAATAAGCTGTCACAAAAGTGCTTAGTGTAGTCACTCCTCTGAAATGGCATATCTCCAAATTCAAGTACATCTATTCCTGATCTAAGCCAGATAGTATAAAGCAGTGTTGTACACATATGTGCATTCCCCTCCTGGCTCACATTTTTCTACAACTCTGTTAGTCATAAGGTCTCCTCCTTTATTCTTTCTTTGCTAATGGATCTAAAAAAAAATCTGTGTTTTCAAGGGGCAAATTTGAGAATGATTAAAAACGAACTATATAAATAAAAATAGGGGAGAAGAGATAGTCCACCGAAACTGTATTCTTTTGCAAACTTCCCAGTGATCCTGTTATTCCGTCTTTTTGTAGTTGGTATGTTCTATCATCCACCTGATTTCATAAAGCACACACTTCCCATCTAGGAGTGCTCTACAGTCTGTACTTTTTAAAAAAAAGAATTATAGTTTCCATTCTTTTATATATATATATATATAGAGAGAGAGAGAGAGCGCGAGCGCGCGCGGGGGGGGGGGAGGAGACACACAATACATTTATTTTATTTATTCACTTTTTAATGTGATGCTGAGGATTGAACCCATTCAAACGTGCTAGGCAAGTGCTCTACCACTGAGCTACAACCCCCATCCCAGCCTACATGAAATCAAATACGCTCTCTTTGAAAAATATGTGGTTCATTTGCTTCTGGCGCCCCTCTGTGGCATTTCTAAGATCTACAGCCTCTGTGTGTGGACTAATGGGTTGCTTGATCTCACACATGAGTTAAAAGCAAACCTCCAAACCTTTAAGTAGGAAATATAATAGTACTGACCTCATGGGAGTGTATGAAAGGATTATAAGATAATACAAATAACAAGTACTTAGCAAGTGCCAGGCATAGAACCCAGGGCCTAGAATATACTAGGCAAGTGCTCTACCACTGAACTATATAACCTTCAGCCCCTACCTAATTTTGAAAATAAATCCTCAGGTAGGAATACATAGGAGAAAACCAAATTCACCACAGAGTATGAAGAGAGTTGGAATAATTACAATTCCGAAGACTGTAACTGGTGTTTATCAGCCTTCTGTACATGGTACTGTGGTGATAACTTTGTCTAGCCCCCCAAATAATAGGGTCTCACGTACATACACTAAAGTTTATGTGAATGAAAACGAAAAACTTTCAAAAACTTTTTTTTTTCTCTTTTCAAAGACTTTTTACATACAACATTAAGACATATGGAAAGATGTCTTCAGGTACTGTAAAACCAAAGCTAGAAATCATGAGTACAGGCATTTAACATACTAATTAAATTAAGAAATTGACTGGGGTTGTAGCTCAGTGGTAAAGCACTTGCCAACATGTGTGAGGCACTGGGTTTGATTTTCAGCACCACATATAAATATATAAAATAAAGGCCCATTAACAATTAAAAAGAAAAAATTTTAAAAAAGAAATTATAACACTGAGGTATTTACCTATTCAGGTGGTACAAAACTGAATCTTGAAATCCTGCTGTAGGTCTTAACATTATATTAAATAGATTGATAATTATAGTATATGATAATAAATGGATTGTCATGGCTACAAAAACTTCCTAAAATGACACTTGTTGTCTATTATCCTTTAATGGCAGAAAACTGAATGTGGACTGTTCTTTAGGAAAATAAAAATCTCCATCTTTGTTGTTCTAATAGTTGCATACAGGGCTGGAATTATAGCTCAGTGGTAGAGTGCTAAGGCACCGGGTTTGATCTTCAGCACCATATAAAAACAAATAAACAAAATAAAAGAATTTGGAGCATGATATTCCCTTAAAAAGTAGTTGCATATATCAATTTTAAGAGTAATGAAAAAGTAAAAACAATAAAAACACACTATTAGTTTTAATATTCAGTGATTTTTTTTAGTTGTAGAGTGACACAATACCTTTATTATCATTATTATTATTATTATTTTAATGTGGTGCTGAGGATTGAACCCAGTGCCTCACACAATGGTAGGTAAGTGCTCTACCATTGAGCTACAACCCCAGCCCAATACTCAGTTATTTTCTTTACAACAATTCACAGTATTTACACAATTCAATCATTCAACAAATATTTATCACTTAGCATGTGCTAGGCAATATTTTAGGAATTCAGGATTCATAATAAGCAAAGCAAATAAAATACTGAGTTATATTCTAGCTCAGTGGATTTCAAACTTGAGTTTGCTTCAGAAATCCCCTGGAGAGCTGTCAAAACAGTTTTCTGATTCAGTGGGTCTAGGGTGGGGCTTAAGAATTTATATTTCTAACAAGTTCCTAGATGGTGCTGATGCTGCTGGTTCATGGACCACACTGAAACTATCTTTCCAATGAAAGGAAAACAAACATTTTATATAAATATCAGAAATATGTAAAGTGTCTACTATATCAGAAAATAAATGTTCTGGGGGGAAAAAGCAGAGCTACATAAGAGTAGTTAGTTGTATACAGAATTGGTATTAGTTTTCATTTAAATATCAAATTTCTCATATGTTAATAACAATACCTAACAGTTCTTATTATTGCAAGGTAATATTCTAAGGGCTTTACATACATTAACTCATTAATTCCTCACCAAGATCCTATGAAGTTAAATAGTATGATTTATCCCCATTCTGCAAGGGAAACTAATTTGGTTAAAATAACTTGCAAGATCACATAGCTATCAAAATGTATATTTAACCCAGTTTGGCTCTAGAATTCTTGCTTTTAAGTATTACTATGCTGTCTCTCCATTCACATTAATATGTTCTTCATAAATGATATTTCTGATGGCAGAAAAAATATTTTTGTTAGGCTAAAACAGATATATGCATTGTGATTTCTATTCTAAAGTTACCCTTGATGATCTCCTCCAAGCAAAGAAGTCTACTTCTCTCTCTCACACACACAGGGGTGCATTACCACTGAGGTACATCCCCAGCCTTTTAGTTTTGTTTTGAGACAGGTCTCCCTAAGTTGCCTAGGCTGACCTAGAACCTGTGATCTTACTGCCTCAGCATCTGCAGTAGCAGGGATTACAGGCATGTGCCACTATGCCTGGCTGCTTCTCTTTTCTTATTTCAAGTTCATCATTCACTCAACTGACCAAGTGAAAAAACTTAGAAACACTTGAACCTTTTTTCTCACTCCTTCAATAGCTAATGAGTCTGCTTAATTTCTGCTTAGAACCACCTCCCTCTAGATGACTGTCACTCAAGCTCCTAACATGGTCTCCTATAGCCAGCCTCTTATCCATCCATCACAGCACTCTTTCTAAAATAAAATTCATATTAATCAGCTGCTTAAAATCCTTTACTGATTCTCTGTATCAGGTCCAAGAATTTTAATATGACATTTAGGTCCCTCCACAGTGTGTTTCACCTTCCTTGTCACTAGCTGCTTTTCCACCTACACCCTAAGCTCCAGTTGGGAGTATTCATTTTTTTTTTTTTTTATTTCATTGCCTCTTTTCACCCCACCTCTGGCAAACTCCCATGAACCCTTACATTCCAATAGCCAGAAGGTATGATTCTTTTGGGTTCCTGGCCCTATTCTGTGTTATGGATTCTTTTGTCTGATGAAGCCTCTCTTGATGATAATGCTTTTAAGTGACTACAACAAAATACAGAGTTACAAAAGAAACCCATTCTACTGAAATAGAACGGTAGATTTAACAATCGTACGGTCTTCTTGCCACCGTGTGTGGTGGGGGACCGAGAAAATTCTGAAGGCCACAGGAAGATCCCAGAGAAATGGCACCCTGGCCACGTCCCCAGCCCCCTCTCAGTGACAGCAGGGAGACCCCTGAATGCTGGGACGTGCCAGCTCTAGGGGGCGTGTCTGAGGGAGAGAAGCGGGGAGCAAGGGGTCGGTGCCCGGTAGGAGGGAGGAGACTCTTTCTTCCTAAACTCGAGCTCCCCACGGCTTGTCCCGCCCCCGCCTCACCGGTCCCGGCAGTCCCTAGCAGCCGCTGGGGTGCCCCTCGTAGATCTTCATGGAGGCCGCGGAAGATTTCGTGCAGCTTCTCGAAATGTTCAGAGGAGGCGGCCGAGGTGGCCATGGTGAAGCCGTGCTTAAAAAGCGGCCACTGAGATTCTAGGCCCTGGGCCTGCTCCTAGCCCAGCGGTCAGCCGCCCAGTCCCAAAGCCATCACGGCTATCGCCGCACCACCAATGCCCGGAACCAGGCGCTTCCGGGGCCGCGGCGGGGTCCTTCGTAGCCGGAACGCCCACCCGGCCGGCCGCTCACTGCGGAAGCGTCGGGCACGAAAGCCTGACAGAAAGCCCGGAGGTCCACAATGTCTGGCGACTTCTGCAGAAGTGGCGCCGTGTCGGGGACAGAGGCCGTCTGCGGCCCTGGAAATATCCAGCCCGGGTTAGAGAAGGCGCCACAGCGGAAGGGCTCGAGGAGGGCCCCGGCGCGGGCAGCTTGACTGCCTCCTCCGGGCCCCGCCGGCCGGCGAGGGGCGGGGCTGGACGCAGTGCATGCCGGGGGCTGTAGTTAGGGCGCAGGACGCTCGGCTTGTGGGTCACGCGCCCGTGGGGCTGCCGTGTTCCGGCTTTTGCGCTGGAGTGTAACATGGTCCCGAACGTCCTCTTCACGGTTATCGCTCCCTTCTTTGCCACCCTGACTTCCTCACTTCGTGTCCTACGTGTTGGCTTTTAGCCCTAGAAGGATAGGCGGGCCGTCGGGCGGTGGTGCACTGGGGAAGTCAGTGCGACCTCAAAATACGGACTCGGACCGCCACATGCACTAGGCTGTGCATTAGTTTACAAAAGGCGCATGAGTGTAGGCGTTGGTGGGAATCAGCGCATATGTTGATGAATCAAATAATTTACTTTGTCCTTGGGTGGTTTATAATGTGGGGTAGAAAATGGGCCGGGCTTGAAGAAAAGAGGTATGGTCTCCCACTAAGTGAACTTAGCAATTATAAAGTTTTTTCCTACACTCCGTGGGTGTGGATTCCTGTCTATAGTGATTGCGTAGTTTGCCTAAAGAGCCAATACTTAAACTGCCCATACAGCCCTTTAAAAAAAAAAAAAAAAAATCTAAGGGTCTCACTAAGTTGCTGAGGGACTTGCTAAATTACTGAGGCCAGCCTGGAACTTGCCATTCTCCTACCTCAGCCTCCAGTGGCTGGGATTACAGGCGTGTTCCACCACGCCTCGCTGCTTTGGTGATTTCTCTCTCTTAGAGCCTTGTTTTTATTAGATTTGAGTTCACTGACCATTGCTTTAAACAAATAAATTAGTTGAGCTCTTAATATGCCCTGTGCAAAGAGATGATAAAGTCTCTGGTTGTGAGCAGCAGTGTAGTGTTAAGTCCTATAACACTGTGTTACAGAAATAAAAGGCTGGTACAGAGAGAAAATTCTGGGGATGATCAAGGATTGCAGAAAAAGTGACCTTTGGTCAACGTCATAAAGTTAAGTAGGAAGTGAGTGAATGGTCAAATTAACAACACAAATTAATGGCATGTGAACTGAGATTGTACTGTAGTTAGATTCTGGGACAAATTTATCTTTTATAATGAAAAATAATTGCATAATTATAATAGGTGCTTTCTTCTTTTGACTCTTGAAACTTTTAATTCTTACACTTTTATTCTGATTAAAAACATAATAATCAAAAAGAATTTTTGTCATTGACAGTTCCACATAAATTACGTAAAATATTGAGTTATTCTGCAATATTACCAAGTTTTCCAATTTTCCTAGAAATGACCATTTCTAAATATATAGTTTAATGGTCAAAACAGTCCAACAAAACATTTATCAGTTTATATATATATGAGAAGGGAAGGATGTGGTCCTATAACTTCTCCTTACTAAAGTTAATATATAGTTTTCAGTCCAAGAAAGTCACAAACTCTCTTAGAATCACATACTCCAATGAAGTGATGGGAACATTACCAATTCCTCAGACTTCTTTGGCAACATTACTTTTGATAAAAGTTCTCCAAATAAAATATAGAATTTTAGGAACTTTTTTTTAACTTGTCCCTGTACCCACCTGCTTCTTATTGGCTGGATACCAACATATACAGTCTACTTCTCTTTGCAGCTGTACTCATTTATATAAACAAATGAATGACACTGGTTTGTTCCATCTCTGATCATATCCTTACATTAGTGTCTGCTTTGATGCCACTGTTTCTTTGTGGCTGTTGTAAATTATGTGAAAATACTCCCAACTGCATAAATACACAAGAAGAACAAAAAGATAACACAATGACAATGACCGAAAACACTTCCCTTTCCTTTTCTAGTTTCAAGGCACAAAAAAGGAGGCCTCCATGGGACTGGAGTCAGTATAGCCAAGTGGCCTGTTGTTTAATAATGCTATTTTCATTACCCCCTTACTGGTTTGAGACATGGTAGGAAAATGACATGTTGATTTTTAAAAAATTTCTGCTCTCCTCCAAATACCACAAACTTCTTAGAAAAGGAAGTTCTTCTGTGGTTTGGACTTGGGTAAATATCTTAACAGCAGTGGCTTTAGGTTTTTTTTAAGGCCGGGCCATAATCCAGATTCAGTGAAGGATTTCCTGAAAGAATCCCAGAGTTGGTGCAATGAAGCCCTGCTTTAGAGTCAAGCCACTGTGACTCGATTCAGCTGAGGTTGCAGTGTGCCTCCCTTAAGTAAAGGTTGGTTGATTGGGAGGAATTACAGTGTGAACAAAGAAGGTAGACTATTCCGTATTTCCAAACATCAACCTTCCAGAGCTTAGATTCTCTTAAGTAGGAGTAGGTTTCAGAAGGAAAATATGAGCTGTGCAGGTCTTATGAGGTTATCTTATCCAATGATATTGCTAGAAACTGGTAGTAACAAGAACAAAGTAAGTCTGGACAAATGCAAGGTATTAACATGAGTCTGGCAGTGTACTGGAATTTAACTGGATACCACGTAGGCTAGGCCAGAAGGTTTGTTCTTTTTGTGCTTCAGGTTTTGGCCACCTTGAAGGAGAAACATTTTGTCAGGAGCATTGTATCTTCAGCTGCAGTCTTCTTTGGGGTCCAACTACCACCAGTCAATCCATTGGGAGTCCCAGCAGGTCACAGCTGACATCCCATAGTCTTCTTGCTATTGTCTCATTACGAGCCTGGGCAGAGACCCATGCCACATGGCAGTCACTGGGAAGGAAAGAGAGAGGCTTGAAGCAAAGGGTTAAGAATGGAATCTGCTCTCTGCCTGGGATAAAGAATAGGATAGAAAAACAACCCAGGGATCACATGTCCTTCAGGACAGGGCCACAGTTGGTTCTATTCTCTGAGAAAATATGAATGCCAGTTAGATCTTCTTATTAGGTCACTCTGATCAGAATGTTTCATTAGGTCTTTATGTCTTCCTTTCTTTGTATATATTTAACTCTAATATCAGTGCCTGCCTGACACCTGTGTATGTCTACCTTCTTCAAATAAGACCATAAGGGCCATCCTTCCAGGCCCTGGACATTGTTACAAAGCTGAGATCCTGCTGCTTACACTGGTCACAGATGCTTGGAGTAGTAAAAGAATATTTCTTATTCCTGAACTATCTGCAATTATAACTACTTTAAAACTCATATGACAAATATAGCCAGCTTCATAAACAACAAAGGAAGGAAAAGGTGACAGCAAAAAAGAAATGGTAACAAGGTGCCAGGTGTGTCTTAGTCCTTTGTATGTTGCTATAGACTGGTTAACCAGACTGTTTAACTTATATATGAACTGAAATTTAATGGCTCATGATTATGGGGACTGGGAAGATGAACTTGAAGGGACTGGCATCTGGTGAGGGCCTTCTGGATGTATCATGACAAGGCAGAAGGCACCAGGTGGTTGAGGGCCCCAGTTCATCCTTTTATAAGGAACTCTCTACCACTCCTGCAATAATGGTATTTAATCTTTCTTGACCTAATCACCTTTGAAAGGCTGCTGTGTTGGTAACTAAGTTTCTTTTCTTTTTTTGGAACTGGGAATTGAACCCAGGGGTACTTATCCACTGATCCAAATCCCCATCCCTTTTTATTTTTTATTTTGAGACAGGGTCTTGCTAAGTTGCTTGGAGCCTCAATAAATTGCTAAAGCTGGCCCTGAATTTGTGATCCTCCTGCCTCAGCCTCCCAAGCCACTGGGATTATAGGCATGGCTTCTAAGCAAATTCTGAAGGTAAAAGTAGAGTTGCCAACTCTGAATTAACAACATGAAGCAAATTCCTAACATATGTTCATTAACACATGCTACTTGGTGTGGGCCGTGGACCAGCAGCAGGAATATCATCCTGGAGCTTGTCAGAAATGACAGTTCTCTGGTCCTATTTCAGACATACTGAATCAGAATCCCTCAGGTTGAGGCCCAGGAATCTGTTTTCAACTAGTTCTTAAGATGATCCTTATAACTAGCTAATGCTTGAGAAACATCACTTAAAATACCTTCACATGTACAGATCACTTAAAAACATATTCAAGGGTGGTAGTATATGCCTATAATCCCAGCTACCCCAGAGGCTGAGGCCAGAGCATTACAGGCTTGAGGCCAGCTTGGTGAACTGAATGAGACCCTGTCTCAAAAATTTAAAAAAGGGTTGGGATATATAGAAATGCTTGCCTAGCAAGCATGAGAACTTGGGTTCAATCCCCAGTACCACACACACAAAAGGAAAAAACCCCACAAAACTTCACATTTATAAAACAAGAATTATAAGTGTAGTATATCTACTTAAGAAAACTTACAGTATGACCAGCACAACCTGACTTTTGTGAATGAAAATACCATCACAGAGAACCACTCTCTGGAAACATCTAGCCTCTGTAAGCATCTTCCTCTGCCCTGTGTCTTATACCCTTCTTAAGGTCATAGTGAAGAGCAAATGATACAATGGACACAAAGATACCTTGTAAATTATGATGTGCTATAAAAATTATTTAAATACTATAGTATGAGCTATTTAAGTGTGGTTACTGTATCAACATGGTTGAAGTGCTGATAATCCCCCCAAAATTTGTTAAGAATAAATATAGTAAAAGATTGGCTAATATAAAAAAAATAACTTACTACAAAGTTACAGTAATCAAGATAATGTGGTACCTGCATAAGGTCAGACAGATAAATGAATATAACAAAATTAAATGTGTAGAAATAAACCCCTACCTTTATGGTCAATTGACTTCCAAAAAGGTTCCTGTTATGGATCGAATTTTTTTTTTTTTTTTTTTTGTACCAGGGATTGAACCCAGGGGCACTCTACCACTGAGCCATATCCCCATCCCTTTTTTGTATTTTATTTAGAGAGAGGGCTCACTGAGTTGCTTAGGGCCTTGCTAAGTTGCTGAGGTTGGCTTTGAACTTGCAATTCTCCTGCCTCAGCCTCTGGAGCCTCTGGGTTTACGGGCATGTACCACTATACCTAGCCTAGGGATTGAATTTTGTCTCTCCAAAATCCATACATTGAAACCCTAACCCCCAATGTGACTGTACTTGTAGATGGGGCCTTTAAGGAGATAATTTAGGTTAAATGAGGCTAGAAGTGGGGCCCTAATCCAATAGGACTAGTGTCCTTAGAAGAAGAAGAGACTCTAGGAATGTTTGTGCACAGAGGAAAGGCCCTGTGAGGACACAGAGAGGACAGCCATTCCAAAGCCTTGAAGAAAGGTCTCATCAGAAACCAACCCTGCCAGACCTTTATCTTGGACAAGATCTTGTCTCCAGAACTGTAAAAAAATAAATGTTTAAGGCATCCAATCTGTGCTACAGGCACCCAGTCTCTAGTTTTAGGACCTCCTGTGGGATGCCTAAGTCCCTTACATAAAATGGTATCATATTTTCATAATAGCCTACACACATCGTCTCTTATAAGATACTTACAACACCTAATGTAAATAAGTTGTTACACTATATTGTTTAAGGAATAATGTCAAGAAACAAACTCTGAGTTCAGTACAGATACACTCTTCCCCGTGAACACTGTCAATCCTCTACTAGTTGAATCCACAGATGCAGAAACATGGATATTCAGGGCTGACTATATTCTGTACTGGCAGTCTGAGCAGACTAATACAGCTACCAAGATAATTCAATGGGGAAAGAACAGTCTTTCCAACAAATGTTGCTTGGACTGCTGGATATCTACATGCGAAGGAATGAAATTAGGCCTCTAATTCCTAATACATACAAAAAATAACTCAACATGGATCACAGACCTAAATGTAATGCTAAAACTATAAAACTGTGTAAAGAAAACATAGCAGAGTAGAAAATCTGTGAACCTGGGTGAGGCAGTGGTTTCTTAGATATGACACCAAAAGCCCAAGTGACAAAAGAAAAATGTAGGTAAATTGGACTTTATCAAAATTAAAAATTTGGGTACTTCCAAGGGTATTATTAAGAAAGTGATTGTTGGGCGTGGTGGCACACACCTGCAATCTCAGTGGCTCAGGAGTCTGAGGCAGGAAGATCATGAGTTCAAAGGCAGCCTCAGCAAAAGTGAGGCAATAAGCAAATCAGTGAGACACTGTCTATATACAAAATAGGGCTGGGGGTGTGGTCAGTGGTTGAGTGCCCCTAAGTTCAATACCCAGTACCACACACACACACACACAAAAAAGGTGAAAAGATAACCCACAACCCATAGAGTGAAAGAATACTTTTAAATCTTTTATGTGATAAAGGACTTGTATTTAGACTATAAAGAACTCTTGCAACTGAACAATAAAAAGACAATAATTTAACTTAAAAATGGGCAAAGGATTCAAATCATACACTTCTCCAATGTACATACATAAAAGTACAATGAAACACAAGAAAAATGTTTCATATCATTAGCAGGAAAATGATAATGACAAGATATTCACTATGATGGCTAAAATCAAAAGGAGAGACAATAGCATGTATTGTTTGGGATATGGAGAAACTGGAACCTTCATACATGACCAGTGAGAATGTAAAAGGATGGTCACTTTGGAAAAGTCTGGCAACTCTTTAAACAGTTACCAGATGCCCCAAGAGCAATACCAATACAAAAGTTTCTATAAGGATGCTCACAACAGTAGTATTCAAATAGCCAAAAAATTTGGAAACCTAAATGTCCACTGACTGATGAAAGGATAAATAAACTATGGTATATCCATATAATTAAATATTATTAAGCAATAGAAAGGAAATAAGAGGGGCTGGGGTTGTAGTTCAGTAGAAGAGTGCTCACCTCGCACGTGTGAGGCAGTGGGTTTTATCCTTAACACCACATAAAAATAAATAAATACAATAAGGGTATTGTGTCCATCTACACCTAAAAAAAATTATTAAAAAAAGAACTAAGAACTGATACGTTTTGGTATAGATAAACCTTGAAAACATTATGCTAATTGAAAGTCACAAATACCACATTTTATCATTCCATTTTTGTGAAATGTCCATTATAGGCAAAACATTACAGACAGAAAGATTAGTAGAAATAGGCAGAGAGAACAGCCAGTGCAAAGTTCCAATCAAAACAGACTTTTACATTGCTTTCTAAATAGTGTTCTACTTGGCTGCTGTTGGATCTTCAAAATGAAGTAAAATTAAGAATCCATAGACTGGGTTGGCTTTGAACTTGTGATCCTCCTGCCTCAGCCTCCCAAGCCGCTGGGATTACAGGTGTGCACCACCACATCCGGCCTCCACTCACTCTTGGAAAATCATTCCAGTGTGCAAAACTGTATTTATCTATTTTCTTGAACTTCAGACCCATACTTTCAACTCTCTGCTACACATTTCTATTTGTATGTCTTGTAATACACACTCAACATATACAGAGCAAGATTTACTACGCCAGGGAAAACTGTCATTCTGACTAAATATCCATTCCATCTTGTTTTGGCAACTTCCTTCTATCCAATGCTTCCTCCCTGGAGACTGTATAGTGAGCAACCAAAACTAAAAGACTTCACCCTGGCAGCAGTGCTCCAGCAGGGTGGCTGGCCATTCTGACTGTTCTAAGCAACTCTTCAGTCTTCCTTTTGAATCTAGGGGCACCTCCAGCTCTAATATTATAGAAAATTTCCTTCCTGCTTAACTTAGCCAGAGTTCATGTCCACTGCTTTGGAATTCAAGAACCTTAAGTCATACACTATTTTTCCATGCCTGCTATCTGGATTAATGTCATCATCAACCTCCTAGACACTCAGGCTTGAAACCCAGGCTACCAAATCTTCCTCCTCCCTCTCTCCCTCCCTCTCTCACTCATCCAGTGGTAAAATTCTGTCTCTTCAAGGGCCTCTGGCATGCAACTATCCTTTTGTCAATACCCTAAATCAGGGACTCTACCTCTCACTGGGTTACTTATTCATTAAACAAATATTTTTCTAAAACATAGACTAGATTCTGTCTGTCTCTAAGGAAATAACTTCTGTGGTTCTTCTGTAAGTTGGTACTATAGGCTTTTCATCATCTAATTACCTTTCTTTCCAATCTGAATATAATTTATAGCCCCTTCTCCAAAATATCAGGTTACTTTAACATTGTCATGAAGATAAATAAAATGTTAAAAATCCAATCTTATGTGATGTCTGGGATTTTTCTTCAAAATAATATGGGAGAAGAATGAGCTGGGGTTGTGGCTCAGAGTGGAGCACTTGCCTAGCATGTGTGAGGAACTGGGTTTGATCCTCAGTACCACATAAAAATAAACAAATAAAATGAAAAGGTATTGTGTCCATCTACAACTAAAAAACATTAAAATAATAATAATAATAGTAATATGGGAGAAGAAAATATGGAAAGGTGTGAAGGATAATGACAGTTGAAACTGGATGATGGGTATATGTGAGTTCAATATGCTAATTGTTCTACTGCTATGTATGTTCAAAAGCCTCTACAATGAAGTTTTTAAACTTTTACTCATTCAAGAAGGGAATCTTTCAATTCTAAAGACAATGAAAAAAACAGATTAAAGTTCTTTTTAATGTGAGAAATATAGAACTAAAGAGTCCAAAAAGGAATAAATAGAACTTGACTGACATAACAAAAGATAGGATGAAAAGAAATAGAAAGCATAATTATCAGAGTAAGAGAAAAAAATCAAACTTAGGTATCACAAAAAATGTGAATGGGTCACATAAAAGATAAAAACTCTAGATATATTTGACAAAATACTTTTTTAAAAAGGTTACGACATACCAGACAAATTCCGATAATTTCCTTTGAGAAATAAAATTCATCTTCAAAAACAGATATATGCATACCTGAAATGATTCCCACTTAGAATCTCAAGACCTTCTGTTAAGGCACAGTACAGGCTGGTCTGGGCTCCCTGCTGAGGAGTCTTGATGAAGAAGGAGAAAAGCCACCACATCGACCTCATGAAAGATGAGTGCCGAACCAATTCTGATTTGACTGTGCCAGGATGTACAGAATATGTGGTAACGCCAGAGCCTGTAGGGGGTGCCATGTAAAGAGACGGACTCGATTTTACCAAAAAGGATGGGAAGAATCTTGTGATCCCACAAGTGAACCCCCTGCCATGGTAACATCACAAGCACTATTCACAGTTAATTTACACATCCATTTCACAGATTAAGAAGTTAAGGCTCTGAGAGGTTATTAACTGTTTTGTTGTAGCAGAACCAAGACTTGGCCTCTTAAGAACACTTTACATTGTTGATCCCCTGTTTTTTTAAGTCCTTTTTTTTTTTTTAACTGGCTTCTATGACCCCACACCTCTTCTGGTCTCTTAACCCTTCTTCTGGCTGCTTCATCTCAGTTTCCTAGACAGCCTTATCATCATTTTCTATCCAAATGTTAAGTCTTGGAATTCTCATGGCTCACTAGACTTACACTTTGCATCTACAGCCCAAACTGTTCCTTTGGATTCTAGAGTAACTATGAGAAGTGGTGAAGAGCATGGACTTTGTAGCAGCGAGAATGCCCCATTTCAACTCCCAACTCCATTCATTGGCTGTGTAACCTGAGACAAGCTCCTGTTTTTGTGACTTACTTTCTCATCTCTAAAATGGGGCTAATCATGATACCTACACCTCACAGGGTTTGTCTGAAGAGTAGATAATTTCACATATGTAAATTGCTGAGAATAGTCCCTGGAATATGGAAATGCTAAATAACACTTCTGCACATGTTATTTCAGGTCCCTGATCCTGTCTGGAAATCTTGAGACCAAAAATGTTTTAAATTTCTTCTTATTTTAGCAGGATATGAGACATATACCTATCCTGCCTATTATCTAATCTCCCTAGCATAGTTGAGGTTTTGCTACCAAATACGTTTTGGTGTCAAGTTTGAGTTGTGGATTTTGCAACTTGAGATAAAGTACTCATTATTTCCAACTGCCTACTCCACAATCTTCCCTAGATAACCTACCACAACGCAGATTCAGAGGTCTAAAACTGACTTCCACTTTTAAGTCCAAACCTGGTTGCTGCCATGTCCCCTAAATACCTAAATAGGCTTCTAGGAGCAGCACTTGATGATTCCCCACTTCACCATGCATAATCATCAACAAGCTCTACATCCTAAATATCTCTCAGGAGTGTCTTCTACATTACATCTCCACCACCCTAGTCCAGGCTTGCTGCACCTACTCCTGCCCATTTCTAAAAGGCCTTAATTTCAAAGGTTTTTCTACTGCTCTTAGAATTAACACTAAAATCCTTACTATGGCCTCTATCTACCTTTCAGTTTTAGCTCAATCCTCTGTTCAAACCATGTTCTAACCAGTCTTCTCTGTTTCTCCAACAGAGCTCATACTTTATACATCTTCTTCCTTCTGGCTGGAATGTTCCTCAGCCTCCTCACCCCCCTGCACCTATGACCCATTTAATTTTTAATCATTCTTTGGGGCTCAGATTGCAATTTGTTCCTCAGAGAATCTTTCTTAAACCCTTAGATTGAATAAGGTCCTTGCCAGCCCAATCCATTATTAAGTCCTTGCACTTAACCTTTATAACATTACCATAATTAAAATTAAATAGCAGCAACAAAAAAGGAAACAACCTATATGTTTTAAGAAAATGGATAAATAAGCAAAGGTACAGCTATATTAAATATAACGCAGCCAACAAATGAATGGGAGTAAATATGTACCACATGGAAGAATTGCCAAGATACCATGTTAGAAATGTAGTTCCTTGTGTATGACATGCATATGTAAATGCACGGGGGATGACTGGAAATCAGCACAACAAGCTGCTGACAGCATCACTTGAAGGGAAAAAATTGGAAGGGGGCTAAAAGAATAAATAAAGAAGGTTTTCACCTTTAATTCTGTATACTATCACATACTATTTGAACTTTTTATAGCAAAAATTACCTCATGTATTACTAGACGATTTTACGTGGAACAAATGTTGCTAATCATCTCTCTCTCCCATTAGACGTCAAACAAATAGAGTCTTGTCCACCACCTCATCCCTACTCCCCTAAATCAGGAATGGAATACATGTCTGCGGAATGGTTGGATGAATCAATCTGTCACACGGGGGTTCTTGCTCTTCAACACAGCTATTTTCTACCTAAAAATCCAGGAAAACTGTCAGGTTTACTCTCTAGTATATACTCTACTTTTACTTGATTCTCACTGTGGACCCATCTCTACACCTCCAGGCTGCCTTACCTCCCTGACCTACTCTTTGGATAGTTCTTACTGTTATGATATCCTCATCTATCCTGAGTTAATAAAGGATGCATGCCCTGGGTACAGACTGGGCATATGGATTGAGCTGCCTACCAGCTTCCTTCTTCTCATCTTGTGGCTGACCATGAGGTATGAGGATCCCATTCTAAAGTGGGGATCCTGTGATTAATTCCTCGAGTCTGAATTCTGCCTCTCTCTTCTCCTACATATTGCCCTTTTAGATTTTGATTTCCTTTATCTTTGTTGGAAATCCAGAGTTGATCATGCTAAGAACTTTTGTTTACTTGTGACTGGAGAGTCCCCTTCACTATCCCTCATATTAGACCCTTTGGTGTTAGGAAGATGCCCCTCCAGAATCCCAGTAAATGTTTTATTCTAATGGCTGTATCTAGTGTTAATTCAGTTCCCTTCCTGCTACTCAGTCTCACTAAGAGTGAAAAATCTCGACTTGCTCATGAGCCTGAATTATGACAACCATCTGTGGAGCAGTCTCATTGTACACATGAAGAAATAAGTTTTGAAAAGTTAAGTAACTTCTTCAGCTCACACAGTAAGTTGTGGAGCCTTCAGAATCAAAGTAAGAATCTCCCTGTCCCCAGCTAGCCACCTCCAATATTCATTTAGAGTCAGGGAAGCAGGTCCTGAGGGCAGGTGACAGGCTCTGGAAAACAGTTTCCATTCTTGTGGCATTTAGCTATCTTCCATTGAATTATGTTTCCATATTCATTTTTCCCAAGCCTACCTTTCAGCCTCCTGGCCAGTTCCTGGGTGAAAAGAATGTTGGCTAACTTGCTGTGACAGTAGGCTAGACCTGAATTGTAGAATTTCTCGCCTTGTAGGTTATGGAAGTGGATCCTTCCCAGGTGATGTGCCAAGGAAGACACATTTACTACCCTTGATGGGGCTGATTCCTTCAGTTTCTCTAGCAGCAGATGGGTCAGAAGGAAGTGACCTGTTGAGAAAAAACTAGGATTAACAGAGTTCAGTGCCAGTATGAGGTAAGAGGAATGGAGGTAAGCAGGGCTCAGCTATGGGGGACAGAGAATTCAGGAATAAAGCCTTTCACCTCAACTTACACTGTCAACTACACAAGTCCAGTGAAGGTTCAGGGAAATGGAAACAGCCAGGTAGGTCTGACAAGTGCCTATGAAGTCCTGTCTTGTTCCAATGGTGGTTAACATCACTCTTTAAGAGTAGGTAGCCTCTATCTGATACCAGCTACAGGGATCACTTCTAAGAAGCAACACAGTCCCCAATCCTATTGGGCTGTTGGAAAATGCTCTCAAGGTAAACCAAATCTGGAATGCAGATTAAAACGTAGGCAGAACCTGAGGCAGGCCTCAGCTTCAGGCTAGTCTAAACTATTCATAACTCTCACCTGGTCTATTATGGCCCTGAGCGCCAATCATACCACAAAGAAGGTTCAATCTGACTCCTAATGTTTCCAAGGAGAACTTTAGATTTCTTCCAGTTTTATGATAAGACCAGATTTCCTACCCAAGTGGTTGACTCCCATGTGCATCTCGAAGCCATCTGCTGTCTTAGAGTAGGGACACATCATCACTCCTGCATTGTTGATCAAAATGTGGAGGTGCTTTTCCTCTGCAGGAAAGAGAAAACGGAGCATGAATGTGGCCAGCCATAGCTGTTACATCTTTGACACCTGCCTCAAAACCCAGGCTTTGAAAGTGGGGGTGCAGGACTTCAATCTTCCCTCCATTTCCCCTTCGCTGCATTGTTTTTTCATTGTAAGAACTTAGTTGAATCCTACATATTTCTACAACATGGAAAAATACCATCTGATATCACTGAATGGCTTTCCCAGTATTTCCAGTTCAGGAGCTGCTTACTCATTGCTTTTGAAAGTATTCTGTCCACCTCTCCCAATACAAAGACATCCCAAGCTGAATGGGAAGATCCCAAAGCAAGAGAAAAAAGGCTGTTCTATATGCACCCTTGCTTCTGGAATTCAGATCCCAAAAGAAACTTGCCACCTGTCTTTAGTGGTCCATTTCCTCATGTGGTTTAAGTTCATAGCAGTGGAAGGTATTTCCTCTGGGAGACCTAGATCCCTGGGCAATGAAAAGGGATATCTGTAGAGTAAGCTTGGATTTGTTTTTCACAAGATCTATAGTTTTGTTTGTTTGTTTTCAATACTGGGAATTGAACCCAGGGCCTCATACATGCTAGGCAATGCTCTACCACTGAGCCACATTCTAAGCCCTTTTAAAATTTTTATTTCCTGACAGGTTCTCTCTAAATTGTGCAGGCTGGCTTCAAACTTGTGATCTTCCTGCTTCAGTCTCCCGAGTAGCTGAGATTATAGGTATGTAATACCATACCTGGCACCTATTATAGGTTTTTATGTTAATGTCTCAGCTCAAGAGTCTGGCACCAAAAAACATTTCTTGTAATTAAAAAATAAAGATCCTACACCATTTGGTGGTATGATTCAGACCCCACAGATAAGACCAGTTTGAGGTTTTAGTTTCTTGCAGATGACTATTCATCCATATCCTGAAAAGATGAAAAGGCTTTTCATCATGTCCCTGAGCTGGTACAAAGTAGTCAGGGTTTTGTTGTTTTTCCCTTTACCATGGACCAGATAGCCCTTTGTGAATCTCAACCTTATCTATGGTGTTTCACCCCTCAAAAACCTGAGGTCTCATCTCCTGTTCTTGTTAGAGTATTTAGACCCTAGACCTTAAAAAGCCCCAACCAAGTATTGATACTCCCATAAGATTCTGGCCTTGGCTCATGCTCGCTGTTATGGTTGCCTTTTTGTTTCTGCCTCCTAGGATGTTCCCCAGACATAAATCACATCCCAATGATCACATGAGTTCAGTTATATATGGAAAGTTTGGGGCTATATTTTATCCACTATTTCTATGTATTAGAGGGAAAGGAATCTTTCCCTTTTAGCTAAGTCTGCTATGTTGATCGTAAGACCCACAACATAGTTTCTGGTTCCACACTTACGTGCTAAGAAGTCCTTAGCAAAGGCTCGAATAGACTTTGTATCAGACAGGTCCAGTTTCCGTGCCAACACCTCCTGGTTCCCTGTCATGTCTTGGATCTCTCTGGCCACCAATTCCCCCTTTTGCATATCCCGGCAAGCTAAATACACACGGGCTCCTATCAAACGACATATGAAAAAAACTGTCAGTTGTTTTTTGATTGGGTGTTATAGATTAATACTGACATTAATGTAGTAATATTAATGTTGTTCTCTGTTTTTAGATTAAAATTTTTATCCCTAATTCACAACAGAGGTATTCAAATCAAATCAAGAAAGAAAAACAGATAGATAATATCTGTTAAATGCCCATTACAAGTAGAATATCACACTGGAGTATTCTTGAATCTAGGACCATGAAGAAATAAGGAAAATGACCCACTGTGAGGGAAAACTACAGTAGCAGTAGGGAATGAAGAGCAGATGAACTTGCCTCTTTGAGCCAGCTCTTTAGCTGTCTCCTTTCCAATGCCTGTGTTAGCTCCAGTGACTACAGCTACCTTCCCAGGAAGCTGGACAGTAGATGTGCACACCCCACTAGACAGCATTTTCCTGTAGACAAAGGAGGAGAGTTTATCAGTCCTTCATTATCTCATCCCTGCAGAGGATTCCTCAACTCCCAATGTCTTCAAATCCCAAGGCTGAGGTTTCCTTTAGGTTCTTCCACTTATGTCCTTTTACAAGTTTAAGAAAAATTGGTGGAAAGAAAACAATCTGCTCTTGCACAAGGGAAAAAGCTGTTCCCCGCAGCATAAGAACTGGATGAAGGTTTGATTAGCCAAGCACCTGACTACAGTTTGAGCTCCCCAGGAGGTAATTTTGGCTTAGAAAAATCACAAGACCCAGTCAAGAAGAGGAAAGAACTTGTCTCTGCATGTCACTCTGCCAACAACTGACATATTTAGTCTTGAGAAATGATTAATCAATTGGAAGAGTTAAAATTATGAAAGCTTGTAAATCTAGAACAAATCAAGAAAAAGGCCACACTCACATACATTTACACACATGAAAATAAGACAGGGGTCGGGGATGTAGCTCAGTGATATGTACTTAGCACGAGTGAAACCATGGATTCAAATCCTATGAACACGCACACACACACACATATACACACACGGAGTTAAATAAGTACAAAGGAGAGTGGGGTTTCAAGTCTTGGTTTGTCTAATTACAGTCCTTGCTCCTAAGTACTACACTATACTGCCTTTCCAAAAGAACAAATGCACAAATTCATTTTGGCAGTCCTCAGATTCTTCTTTTCTCTCCTTTACAATCTTAGGACTAAAATAATCAGATGATGAGGAGGTGCATTTTTAAAGAGCATTTCAGCTTTTTTCATTGAACTTGGAACTGCAAATTACTCCTAGCCACCAAAGCTACCTGCTTAGTGCAAACAGGCTGAAAAGGAGGTGAACTAATTCATGGTGCCCACCAACTGATACCTCCCTGCTCAAAGAACATGTCCCCAGCTCTATTTCCCACACTCCTTCAGCTTGAGCTCCAATAATGACAAATTGTTGGGGGCTGCACTTAGCTCCTTCCTCTCCTTAAATAGCAGAAATGAAAAAGAAAATCAACTATAAAATTCCAGCTCTGGCCTGGCTCCCATGACCTAGCTAGGCTGGAGATAAAGCCTGAAGAATATTCTTTATAAGAAAAATATCACCTCACTTAGATATTTTTCTAAGAAAGATATTCCCAGTGAAAAATATCATTAGGAACTATTTCCCAGTTATGGTTCAAGTTTTCATTGAGATTCTATGTGCATAAGAAGATGTGGCAAAGACATAAAAAAAAAATCATGTTTTCATTTGAGTATGATAACCCACGTGTGTGCTTAGAGATAGGAGCAGTGAATGTTTAGGATTGAGAAAAAAAAAATACTACCGGAAGAGGGTCATCAATGAGGAAAAGTCAAAGTCAAGAAAGGGAGGCAGGGAGGCAGGCAGGTGATCCTTGATAGATCAATCTTATATGGTAAGAAATGACTGAGTAGAATCTGGCACAGCTTCCGTTTCTACTGCAACTATGATCACACCTCCTGGGGAAGGAGTGTGTCTCTTCAGTCACTGGACCACCGTCACTATGGGTGACTCTACTCAGAACCAATCAGCGATTGTGCAGCCCGCTGCTGATTCTCTGGGGAACCGCGCCAGCCTCGGGCTGATCTGTCACCTGGTCAAAAGACCGTCCCCCGCACTTTTCTTGTCCTCCCCCTCAACACCCCTCACCGTCCCCCATGCTCTTGCTTCGAAGGCAGGGTAGGGTGCATAATCACTCTTTCCATTTCTCTCCTTTACAGCCGCCTCACGAAAGCACGAATCTAATAGTAACGAGAGCGCATGCAACGGGGCCATAAAGCAAAAGGTGCAATCGTTCTTTGTTTCTCAAAGGCTGGAAGCAAGAAGATAGATAGCGCTGGGGCAAGGCGTGGGAGTTGAAGGAGGAAACAGAGCTGGGGGCCACATTCCGTTCTAGGGTTTGAAATCCGCCCAGCTGAAAACTCGAGAATTTAAGGCAGCCTTGCGCTCAGGGATCCCTGAAGGCGGAGGCAGGGGGGTGCCAGACGAATAGGGGGGATCGGAGAAGCAAAGCAGGATGCTCAGAATGGTTCACGACCGCCTGTGGTGTCGGATCTTACCCTACCAACATCCAAGACACCTGGACCTGGCCTGCAACCCACTGAACTCCGGCTCTAGGCCATCTTGGGAACCCCACCACCATCACCACCACCACCACCACGGGGAGTTTTCCTTAGTCCTTCTTTTTGAAGAAAAGAGCTTCATTGAGAATTCGGGTGCCCTCGTGAAGACTTTGCAAGAGAAGGCAACACATAATTGCACAAACCTGATTTGGGGCGCAGTCACGTACAGGAGAAAGGGGAGAAGGAAGAGCAGGAGCAGGAGTACAACCATCTCTGCCGGCGCAGCTGCAGCGGAGCAAGATGCCCCAGCGCTGCTGAAGTACTATGGCTTCTCTTCCTAGACACGCCCTATTACTCACAACCAGCCCTAAAGCAAGCCCGCTGGGAAATGTAGTCCAAGGCTTGTGAGCTGAAGGGCTGTCTAAGGAAGCTGCTTCCAGCCTCAGAAATCTGCCAGATGCATGACAGATCTCCAACTGTCTAGGGACTCTGAGACATTCCAACCGGCTCTCCTAAAGCCCTCTGACCACCAGCAATTCTTGTGAAATTTCCCCAGTTCTGTATCTCCTGGGGCCCAAGTCCAGTCCCCGCCTCCACCCTCCAGTTACCTCATTGTTTTGGCTGGAGAACAGGCACTGGTGTCCCGCAGGTATTTTAAGGCCCTTTACACAGCAGAGGAACCGTTGGAGTTTGACAGTTGGTGAGGTGGGTGCAGTGCGAACTCTTGCAGGGATTCCTTATTCCAGTGGAGGGAAAGCAACTATTGGTCCTTTAAGACATTTCCTAAAGAATCTCTTTATTGTGTCTATTTTGAATTATAATGGTAATTATTATAATTTTCCTAGTGTTCGAGTATTAATAATAAAATGTAGTTTTCCTGATAACGTGTCACTTATGTATTATCTCCCAAGATAGCAGTAAATTTCTCAGATTGACACAGTTGATTTTACCAGTTTATGAAAGTATTTAATCATGTCTTAAATTAAGGGTATGCATATCTTCTCTGGGAACAGGCAAGCTCCCTGCTTAATTATTTCTTTCTTTCTGGCGCGCTTTTGCGCTTTAACACTGAACTACATCCCCAAGCCTTTTTGGTTTTTTTTTTATTTTAAGACAGGGTCTCGCTAAATTGCTTAGGGCCTCCTTAAATTGCTGAGGATGGCTTTGATCTCTGCGTACCACTCAGCCAGCTACATTTTTTTTGTTTTGTTTTTATTCATTCACTAATTCATTTGACCGATATTTATGGTATTCCTACAGTATATTAGACACTGCACTGAAGTCCACAGGGAGCCAGGCAGACATGACCTTTGTCCTTTTCAGAGCTTAGAAACTGTAAGGGAAACCCTTAAAGAGATCTCACTCAATTATAGTGCAGGTTTTTTTTTTTTTTTTTTTTTTTGTTGTTGTTTTTAATGGGGAAACATTGGGCTGAGAGTTGAGAGGAGGGAGGACTCTCATAGTCTAGAGATCAGCAAGGGCTTCTTGGAGAAAATATTTGAGCTGAGGCCAGAGGCAAGGTCAAGAGTTAGTGGGCAAGCCACACTTTGGCAATCTTGCTCTGAGCAGAGAAAGAGCCTGAGGGATGAGTCCTGGAGAGCAAGGTGCACTAGAGCATCAGAAAACATTGGTCTAGGGACTGGGGTTGTGGCTAGGCAGTAGAGTGCTCGCCTACCACATGGGAGACCCTGGGTTTGATCCTCAGTGCCACATTAAAAAAAAAAAAATAGAATAAAGATATTGTGTCCAACTGCAACTAAAAAATAAATATTAAAAAAAAGAAAGAAAGAAAAGGAAAACATTGGTCTAGCTGGGAGCCTTACAGGCAAGGGGAAAGCCAGAAATGGCAATATTAGTCAATGCTAATATACCATTTATCATATGCCAAGTCATCTCCAAATGCTTTATATATGTTAACTCTCTAAATTCCCATAATAATGAGGTAGGTACTACAACATCCCCATTTTACAGACAAAGCATGGTGAGGTTAATTAGTTTAGGTGATAGTGGAATTAGCAGAGCTGGGATTCAGGGCAGTTTGTATCCAGGGCCTATGCCCTTAACTATTGAAATTTATTACCAAAAGATTAAGCTGGAAACTTTCTCCCCATACATATCCACATTTGCATATCCACACAAACTTTGCATATAATTTCAGGTGGTTTATCAACATAGTGGAATTATTCATAGAATCCAGATTAAAATTGCTTAGGGCCTCGATAAATTGCTGAGGATTGGTTAAACAATTGGTTAAACCAGCCTGAGTGGTGCATGCCTTAATCCCAGCAATTCTGGAGGCTGAGTCTGGATTGCAAATTCAAAGCCAGCTCAGCAACCTAATGAGGCCTTAAGCAATTTAGCAAGACCTTGTCTCAAGATAAAAAATAGAAAGAGCTAGGGAAATGTCTCAGTGGTTAACTTCCCCTTGGATTCAATCCCTGGTGCCAAATAAAATAAAATAGTAACAGTGGTTCACCTTATGCTTTGAATACAGCCCTGCTGCTCTGCCACTGCGACTTGTTTTTAAAATGGACATGTTTCTTCTCTTCCTTTCTCCCAGGGCCTCCCTAATCTCTCCCCCTCCCTGATCTCAGGGGAAACAGAATTACCTTTCTTTCCCATCCTAGGCAGAGTTATTTGTCTTTGAGCATACACCCACCACAGAAAGGAAGTAATTCACACTCTGAGGATAGCATCAGAAGATCTCAGAAATGATTGTCTCCCAAATTAACAAGTGAGTTATAATTTCAGACAGAACATGTGGAATGTAGCCTTTGAATCACCTTTTTTAAAAAACCCTTTTCCCTGAAGGGCAGAATCACAGCCTCTGGGGCTGGAGTCCTCTGTTTCTCCTTTGCTAGCAAACAATAAAACTTTTTTTTTTGTTCTTTTTCTCATCCTTGTTATTGGTTTGGTATCAGGGACAAGGATTGAACTCTTGGTAATAGTTGAAGTATGAAAGCAGTCACAGATAATACATAAACAAATGAACATGGCTGTGTTCCAATAAAGCTATATATATATATATATATATATATATATATATATATATATATGGACTTGCATGTTTTTATAAGTTGTCATATTTTTATGCTCATGAAATAAATGTGAGATGGCCAAGTAGGAGTAAGAAAACAGATCCAGAAAACCTAATAAAATACAAAAAACATACACATAAACACATAAATCTGTGATATATATGTCTGTGTGTATATGTAAAACATGACAATAGGGATATTTTACATTAAAAATAAATAATATTGGAATTCTCAATTAACTTTTCATAGATAACTTTAATACCTACATGATCTCACATACCACATCTATTTTACTTACTAAATAGGTAAATATGAAAATGAAAACTTCTTATAATCATTAGAGAGAAAAATGTGAATATGCTTTTATAACAACAACAACAACAACAAAAAACCTTCCACTTCTGACCCAGGCACACTAACTTGTGTCAGATCAACTCTCCCAAGGAGAACAATTAGAAAAGCTGGAGGAATTTTTAAAAATCTGTTGAAGGCACCAGAGACACATTAATGCAGCATGGACTTAAAGAGATGAGATCCCAGTCATAAATGAAGGGCAGAATAGTGAATCTGACACTTGTGTCAACCTGTACCCTAGAGGCATTTATCAATTCTTCAACTGTGCCCAAAGATGATGAAGCAGAAACTTTTAGTAGCATATGGATATGGGAGGATAATACACTGTTCAAGGTGGACTGAAAAGAAGTAATTATTGTGAACTGCAATTTTGGCTGGAGACAAAGAGTCACAGAGAAACCCATTGCCCATAGTGCTGGCAAGCACTTTTCAAACTTCACCATGACACAGTCACCTGGGATCTCGTTCACTTGCAGATTCCAGTCCTGATGTCTGCAAAATACTAATAGTATTTTTGTTTTGCCTTATTTTTCCTGTAAGATAATGGATGCTAATTTCATTTTCATTTTTGGTATTTTTTCTCTTAATTCAAAATAAGGCATTATGATGAATTTCTTTTAAAAATACATACAAAGAGGTGCTCTCACAGAATCTAGAAACTGAATACTTCTTCTTCTATACCTTTCAATCCACTGCTTATGGAATTAATATGACTGGCTTCACCCCTGGTGTAAAAATCTTCTTATTCATCTTTTGTCGCTTCCCTGTCACTCACAGCCTTTTATGAAGGATTCAGTACATTTTTCTAATATATTTCAAGAAAGGCAAAAATAGGTTTTGAATAATCAATAGGGTTTTTGGATATCTCAAAGTATGTGAATGTTGTCCCCATTTATGACAAAACATAATCTACAGGACACAGTGCTGAGAATAATCTTAGTACAGGGTTTGTGTAAATGCTTGTCTTCTACTTACTAACCTCTTTGGGTCACTCAATTTCCATAAGCACCATTTTTTAATTTTTATGCAAAATATAATTATAGGGCATACCTCACAGAGATGTTGTGTGTATTAAATAGATCACACACTTAGTATGATTATTACCCAAAGTGAAAAACCTAGAGATAAGAAATCCCATTTGACGTTTTGGTCACTCAGTAATGAGCAGCAAACAGCCATTGNGAAAGAAAGAAAGAAAGAAAGAAAGAAAGAAAGAAAGAAAGAAAGAAAGAAAGAAAGAAAGAAAGAAAGAAAGAAAGAAAGAAAGGAAGGAAGGAAGGAAGGAAGGAAGGAAGGAAGGAAGGAAGGAAGGAAGGAAGGAAGGAAGAAAAGTATTGTGTCCATCTACAACTAAAAAAAAATATTAAAAAAAAAAGTATTTCAAGGATTGGGGTGTAGCTCAGTGATAGAACACTTGCCTAACACGCTCTGGGTTAGATTTCCAGCATCAAACACACACACCCGTACACACACACTATACAGTATATATGTTTTTACATACATATATACATTTATATACATACATATGTATGTGTGTGTTTATAGATGTGTGTGTGTGTATTTACATCACCAAAAGCCTAATCCATAAGAGAAAAATTGATGGTAACCTTCATCAACTTTAAGAACATCTGCCCTTTGAAAGATAATAAAAATAAAACACAGACAAGGCAAAACATACATCTGATAAAGAACTGTAGTCAAAATATATTTTTCATCTCACTCCAGTCATAATGGCAATTATCAAGAATACAAGTAACAATAAATGTTGGTGAGGGTGTGGGGGGAAAGGATACATTCATACATTGTTGGTTGGACTGCAAATTTGTACAGCCACTCTGGAAATCAGCATGGAGATTCCTCAGGAAACTTGAAATGGACCCACCACTTAACTCAGTTTTCCCACTCCTCAGTATATACCCAAAGGACGTAAAAACAACATACTATAGTGACAGCCACATCAATGTTTATAGCAGCTTAATTCACAAAAGCTAAGCTATGGAACCAACGTAGGTGCCCATCAACAGATGAATGGATAAAGAAAATGTGATATGTATACACAATGGAATTTTTAAATTTTTAGTTGTAGATGGACACAATACATTTATTTATCTTTAAGTTTTTAATCTTTTAATTTTTATTTATTTATTTATTTTTGTGGTGCTTAGGATCGAACCCAGTGCCTCACATGTCCCAGCCTTACACAATTGAATATTACTCAGCCACAAAAAAGAATAAGTTTATGACTTTTGCCAGCAATTGGATGGATCTGGAGACTATGATTCGAAGCAAAATAAGCCAATCTCAAGAAACCAAAGGTCAAATGTTCTCTCTGATACAAGGAAGGGAGGGGAAGAATAGAAGTTCAGTAGATTAGACAATGGGAAGGGAAGGGAAGAATGGGGAGACAGGAAGTAGGAAAGAGAGTAGAATGAATCTGACTTAACTTTTGTATGTTCAGATTTGAATACGCCACCAGTGAAACTCCATGTCATGTACAATCACAAGAATGGGATCCTAATTAGAATAAGATGTACTTCATGTTCACATAAATATGTCAGATCATACTCTACTGTCATGTATAACTAAAAAGAACAAATTTTTAAAAAAACTAGGAATTAAGGGAAAAAACATAATATTTTAAATGATCAAGTGATTTGCATAAATACTTCACCAAAGATATACAAATGCAAAAAAAAAAAAAAAGAAAAACCACATGAAAAAATGATCAAGGCTAGGTGCAGTGCAGCACATCTATAATCTTAGAGGCTTGGGAGGCTAAAACAGGAGAATAGTAAGTTCAAAGCCAGCCTCAGCAACTTAGCAAGGCCCTAAGCAACTTAGACACCTTGTCTCAAAATAAGATATAAAAAAGGCTGGGAATGGTGGATCAGTGGTTAAGCACCCCTGGGTTCAATCCTCAGTTTAAAAAAAAATCAATATCATCAGTCATTAGGGATGTTCAAATTAAAAACACATTAAAATACCTTTATGTGCCCACTAGGAAAAAAAAGACTGATATACCAAATACTAATGAGAATGTAGAGCAACCGGAACTCTTAAACACTGCTTTTGAGAATGTAAAAATGGTACAACCAGTTTGGAAAGAAGCTTGGCAGGTTTTTTTAATGGATTTTATTTTTTAAATTCATGACAGTGAAATATATTACAATTCTTATTACACATATAGAGCACAATTTTTCATAACTCTGTTATATATAAAGTAATGTTCACACCAATTCATGTCTTTATACATGTACTTTGGATAATGATGTCCATCATATTCCACCATCATTGCTAACCCCTTGCCACCTACCTTCCCTTCCCACCCCTCTGCCCTATCTAGAGTTCGTCTATTCCTCCCATGCTCCCCCTCCCTACTCCACTATGAGTCAGTCACCTTATATCAGAGATAACATTCAGCATTTGTTTTTTGGGGATTGGCTAACTTCACTTAGCATTATCTTCTCCAACTCCATCAATTTACCTGCAAATGCCATGATTTTATTCTCTTTTATTGCTGAGTAATATTCTATTGTGTATATATGCCACATTTTAAAAAATCCATTCATCTATTGAAGGGCATCTAGGTTAGTTCCACAGTTTAGCTATTGTGAATTGTGCTGCTATAAACATTGATGTGGCTGTGTCCCTGTAGTATGCTGTTTTTAAATCCTTTTTAGACTGAGGAGAGGGATAGCTGGGTCAAATGGTGGTTCCATTCCCAATTTTCCAAGAAATCTCCATACTGCTTTCCATATTGGCTGCACTAGTTTGAAGTCCCACCAGCAATGGATGAGTGTGCCTTTTCCCCCACATCCTCGCCAACACTTATTGTTGTTTGTCTTCAGAAAAGCTGCCATTCTGACTGGAGTGAGATGATATCTTAGATTAGTTTTGATTTGCATTTCTCTAATTGCTAGTGATGATAAACATTTTTTTATATATTTGTTGATTGATTGTATATCCTCTTCTGAGAAGTGTCTGTACAGGTCCTTGGCCCATTTATTGATTGGGTTATTTGTTTTTTTTGGTGCTTAGATTTTTGAGTTCTTCATATACCCTAGAGATTAGTGCTCCATCTGTTGTGTGAGGGGTAAAGATTTGCTCCCAAGATGTAGGCTCTCTATTCACCTCACAAATTGTTTCTTTTGCTGAGAAGAAACTCTTTAGTTTGAGTCGATCCCATTTATTGATTCTTGATTTTAATTCTTGTGCCAAAGGAGTCTTATTAAGGAAGTTGGGGCCTAATCCCACATAATGAAGATTAGGGCCTACTTTTTCTTCTACTAGACGCAGAGTCTCTGGTTTAATTCCTAGGTCCTTGATCCATTTTGAGTTGAGTTTTGTGCATGGTGAGAGATAGTGGTTTAATTTCATTTTGTTGCAGATGGATTTCCAATTTTCCCAGCACCATTTGTTGAAGAGGCTATGTTTTCTCCAATGCATGTTCTTGGCACCTTTGTCTATTATAAGATATTGTAGTTTTGTGAGTTAGTCTCTGTGTTCTGTATTCTGTACCATTGGTCTACCAGTCTGTTTTGGTGCCAATACCATGCTGGTTTTGTTACTATTGCTCTGCAGTATAGTTTAAGTTCTGGTATAGTGATGCCACTTGCTTCATTCTTCCTGCTAAGGATTGCTTTAGCTATTCTGGGTCTCTTATTTTTCCAGATGAATTTCATGATTGCTTTTTCTATTTCTATGAGGAATGCCATTGGGATTTTCATTAGAATTGCATTTAATCTATACAGTGCTTTTGGAAATGTGGTTATTTTGATAATATTAATTCTGCCTATCCAAGAGCAAGGTAGATCTTTCCATCTTCTAAGGTCATCTTTGACTTCTTTCTTTAGGGTTATGTAATTTTCATTGTATACATCTTTTACCCCTTTCGTTAAGTTGATTTCCAAGTTTTTTTTTTTTTTTTTTTGAGGCTATTGTAAATGGGGTAGTTTTCCTCATTTCCCTCTCAGAGGATTTTTCACTGATACACAGAAATGCCTTTGATTTATTGGTGTTGATTTTATATCCTGCTACTTTGCTGAATTCAGTTACTAGTTCTAGAATATATACTATGCAACTAGTTTTACTAGTACTAGTTTCTGGAGGAGCTTTTTGTGTCTTCTAGGTATAGAATCATATCGTCAGCAAATAGTGCTAATTTAAGTTCTTCTTTTCCTATGTGTATCCCTTTAATTTCTTTCGTCTAATTGCTCTGGCCAGTATTTCAAGAACTATGTTAAATAGAAGTGGTGAAAGAGGGCATCCCTGTCTTGTTCTAGTTTTTAGAGGGAATGCCTTCAATTTTTCTCCATTTAGAATGATGTTGGCCTGGGGCTTAGCGTAGATAGCCCTTATGATATTGAGATATGTTCCTGTTATCCCTAGATTTTCTAGTGTTTTGAACATGAAGGGGTGCTGTATTTTGTCAAATGCTTTTTCTGTATCTATTGAGATTATCATATGGTTCTTATCTTTGAGTCTACTGATGTGATGAATTACATTTATTGATTTATGTATGTTGAACCAACCTTGCATCCCTGGGATGAATCCCACTTGATCATGGTGCACAATCTTTTTGATGTTTTTGTATTTGATTTGCCAGAATTTTATTGAGAATTTTTGCATTTATGTTCATTAGAGATATTGGTCTAAAGTATTTTTTCTTTGATGTGTCTTTGCCTGGTTTGGAATCAGGGTGATATTGGCCTCATAGAATGAGTTTGGAAGTGCTGCCTCTTTTTCTATTTCCTGAAATAAATTGAAGAGTATTGGTATTAGTTCTTCTTTAAAGGTCTTGTAGAACTCAGCTGTGTATTCATCCGGTCCTGGGCGTTTCTTGGTTGGTAGGCTTCTGATTGCATCTTCTATTTCATCACTTGATATTGGTCTGTTTAAATTGTGTGTATCTTCCTGATTCAATCTGGGCAAATTATATGACGTAAGAAATTTGTCAGTGCCTTCAGTATCTTCTATTTTATTGGAGTACAAGTTTTCAAGAATAATTTCTAAGTATCCTCTGTATTTCTGTAGTGTCTGTTGTGATATTACCTTTTTCATCACTTATGCTGGTAATTTGAATTTTCTCTCTCCTTCTCTTCATTATTGTTGCTAAAGGTCTGTCAATTTTATTTATTTTTTCAAAGAACCAATTTTTTGTTTTGTCAACTTTTTCAATTGTTTATTTTGTTTCAATTTCATTGATTTCAGCTGTAATTTTAATTATTTCTTGCCTTCTATTACTTATGTGATTGATTTGTTCTTCTTTTTCTAGGGCTTTGAGATGTAATATGAGGTTATTTATTTGTTGACTTTTTCTTCTTTTAAGGAATGAACTGCATGCAATGAACTTTCCTCTTAGTACTGCTTTCATAGTGTTCCAGAGATTCAATATGTTGTGTCCGTGTTCTCATTTACCTCTAAGAATTTTAATCTCCTCCTTTATGTCTTCTGTAACCCATTGTTCATTCAGTAGGATATTGTTCAGTCTCCACATGATGCAGAAATTTTTATTTTTTATTTTGTCATTGATTTCCAATTTCATTCCATTATGATCTGATAAAATGCATGGTAGTATCTCTACTTTTTTGTATTTGCTAAGAGTTGCTTTGTTGCATAGTATATGGTCTATTTTAGAGAAGGATCCATGTGCTGCTGAGAAGAAAGTGTATCCGCTTGATGCTGGTTAAAATATTCTATATATGTCAGTTAAGTCTAAGTTGTTAATTGTGTTATTGAGCTCTATAGTTTCTTTATTCAACTTTTGTTTGGAAGATTTATCCAGTGGTGAGAGAGGTGTGTTAAAGTCACCCAAGATTATTGTGTTGTGATCAATTTGACTCTTGAACTTAAGAAGAATTTGTTTGAAGAACATAGCTACACCATTGTTTGGGGCATATATATTTATGATTGTTATGTCTTGTTGGTGTATGGTTCCCTTGAGCAGTATGTAGTGTTCATCTTTATCCCTTTTGATTAACTTTGGCTTGAAGTCTACTTTATTAGATATGAGAATGGAAACCCCTGCTTGCTTCTGCAGTCCAGCTGGTGGTATGATTTTTCCCAACCTTTCACCTTCAGTCTGTGTATTTATTTTTCTATAAAATGAGTCTCCTGGAGGCAGCATATTGTTGGGTCTTTTTTAAAAATCCAATCTATTAGCCTATGTCTTTTGATTGGTGAGTTTAAGCCATTAACATTCAGGGTTATTATTGAGACATGGTTTTGTATTCCCAGCCATATTTGTTTATTTTTGTTATTTAATTTGACTTGATTTTTTTCTTTGATTAGTTTTTACTTTAGGGTACTACCGCCCTCTGCTGATTTTATTGTTGTTTTTCATTTCCTCTTCATGGAATATTTTTCCAAAGATATTTTATAGTGCTGGTTTTCTAGCTATAAATTCTTTTAACTTTTGTTTATCATGGAAGGTTTTTATTTGATCTTCAAATCTAAAGCTTAATTTTGCTGGATACAAGATTCTTGGTTGGCACCCATTTTCTTTCAGAGCTGGATATATATTGTTCCAGGATTTTCTAGCTTTCAGGGTCTGTGTCGAAAAATCTCCCGTCATCCTAATTGGTTTTTCCCCTATATGTAATCTGATTCCTTTCTCTCATGGCTTTTATTCTGTATGTTGGGCATTTTTATTATAATGTGCCTTTGTGTGGATCTGTTGTGATTTTGTACATTTGGCATCCTGTAGGTGTCTTGAATTTGGATTTCCAATTCATTCTTCATGTTTGGAAAGTTTTCTGATATTATTTCTTTTTTTAATATTTATTTTTTAGTAGGACATAATGGTTTTAATTTGTTTATTTATTTTTTATGTGGTGCTGAGGATCAAACCCAGGGCCTCAAATGTGCTAGGCAAGCACTCTACTGCTGAGCCACAACCCCAGCCCTGATATTATTTCTTTTTTTTTTATTGTTGATTATTCAAAACATTACATAGTTCTTGATATATCATATTTCACCCTTTGATTCAAGTGGGTTATGAGCTCCCATTTTTACCCCATATACAGATTGCAGAATCACATCAGTTACCCATCCATTGATTTACATATTGCCATACTAGTGTCTGTTGTGCTCTGCTGCCTTTCCTATCGTCTACTATCCCCCCTCCCCTCCCCTCCCCTCCCCTCTTCTCTCTCTGCCCCCTCTACTGACATTCATTTGTCCCCCTTGTATTATTTTTCCC
>NW_025999900.1:6726123-6729088 GCF_001458135.2 Marmota marmota marmota
CCTACCTTGCAGGCGCGGGCGGCGGCTCTGTCCCTCTGCGGGCCGCTAGGCTTGTTCTGTCGGTGGTCGCAGTTCTGCCTACTTTGCAGGCACAGGCAGCGGCACTGCCCCTCTGCAGGCCTCTGGGGCTGTTCTGCCGGTGGGTCGCAGGTCCGCCTACTTTGCAGGAGTGGTTGGCAGCTCTGCCCCTGCGCGGGCCACTGGGCCTTTTCTGTTGGTGGTCACAGTTCTGCCTACCTGGCAGGCGCGGGGGTGGGGTGGGGTAGGGGCTGATATTATTTCATTGAATAGATTGTTCATTCATTTGGTTTAGACCTCTATGCCTTCCTCTATTCCAATAACTCTTAAATTTGGTCTTTTTATGCTATTTCAGATTTATTAAATGTTCTGCTCATGGTTTCTTACCATAATCACTGTGTGATCTATGTTCTTTCAAGATTATATATTTTGTCTTCATTGTCTGATGTCCTATTTTCCAAGTGGTCTCCTCTGTTGGTGATGCTTTCATTTGAGCTTTTAATTTGGTTTATAGTTTCTTCCATCTCAAGGATTTAGGTTTGGTTTTTTGTTGTTGTTTTTTAGAACCTCTATCTCCCTGTTGAGGTTATCTTTTGCTTCCTGTATTTGTTTGTGTAGATCCTTGTCAAAGTGATCTTTCACTGCCTGTATTTGCTGTCTTATATCTTCCTTGAGTTCACAGAACATTTTAACCATGTACATCCTGAACTCCTCTGTCATTTCTTCTGCTGTGGCTGCCAATGATTCTAATGATGTGATGTCTTGATTCCTTTGGGGCACTTTCTTCCATTTTCTTTTCATGTTGCTCGTGTGTCTTCCTTTCTATCTCTGTGGGTCTGGGGTGTTATTGTTTTTACTCTATAGGTTTGTAGTGCTCTTGTAGGGTTCCAAGACTTCTCCTTTGTGGGGAAGGACAATGTTAACAGATCCCAATATCAACAATATACCACCTATGAACAATTTGTTGTTGTTAAGACATTTACAGTTTAATCTCAATGTACAGAAATGTTGGATTCAATTATTATCTAAAATATAATCAGTAGTTTTTTAAAAAGGTTTACAGTTTCTGATGGTGGACAGTGAACTGGGGGTGGGGTGTAGGACGATAGGCTGAGGAGGTAGGATGTGAGGATATAGAGTTACCATATCTTAGGAAGTGTGAAAGAGAATCTAATGAAGAGGTTTAGTAGCAAGAGAATAGACAGGAACTAATTTAGTGTAGGCAAGTTCGTGGGAAGACAGTAAAGTACATAAAACAAAGACACATATGTATTTAGAAAAATACAGGATGTTAAAGTAGTAAAATTTGGAGGGGAAAAGAAAAATGAAAGAAGAATAAAGAAAAGGAAAAAAAGGGCATATACAACACCTCTACATTATATTATTCAGATGACTTAGTCCTCAACATCCTATTTCATGCAAAGATATTGGTTTCACATATGTTGGGGATGTAAGGGCTGGAGGATAGAGGGGTAGAAGAGAAAAAAAAAACTCAAAGGAAGAAACCAGGGTTGTTGGTAGTTTTAGAGATCTGTATCTGTCCTGCTTCTCTTCTCGTCCAATAGGTGGGGTTGTCTGTTGCAAGCTGGTGTCTCTGCCCTCAGGATGGTGGAGGTAGCCAGAGTGGGAAGGCTGGTCCTGGTGCAGGGCACCTGGAAGTGGGGAGTGGCACCTGCCAGTCCCTGCAGGGAGACTGCACCTCATGGGTCTCGTTTTGGGACCGCTCCTATGACTTCAGTGCCTGGTACTATCTCCATATCTTGCCTGGAGATTTCCCAGTTCCTGGTCTCTCTGTTAGGCTCCAAATTTTAGCCCCGTCTCCCTCTCCCCTTGCAGTTCCCAAATGAGGAAACTCTGCCCCCGGGGCTCCAGTGGAAAGCTCCCTGGTCGCACTGCACACCTGTGTTGGGCAGCTACAGTGTTGGGTTACCACTGCTGGGGAGAGGGGGAGGTTAGAAACCTGGTACCTGGCCACTGGATCTGAGAGCTGCTCCCAGCAAATATGGCGAGGGTGGTGAGCCAAGATGGAGGCAGTCTGCTTTCAGCGCTGGGGTGTCGGGTGGGGTGGGGGAGCTGGGCGATGGCGTTGTGCTGTGGGTTTGTAGCAACAGAGTGACCTGTGACATTTTAAAAGGAATTGCCCCATAGGAGGAGGGTTTAACAAAACTAGGTATCAAAGGAGTAGAATACCGGGTATTTGCCCGCGATGCCGTAGAGGGAGACATTGGGCTAATGAATGCCGTTCTCAAACCACCATAGAGGGTACTTACTCCATTATCAAAAAACGAACAAAGACCAGGTGTCTATCCACGATATCGTGGAGAAAGGCATCAGGCTCCATTGCCAAAAAATGGACAGGGGGGCCCAATGCTCCAGGGCCCAAGACCACAAATATATGTAGCACTGGAGGAACCCAGCAACCCCATCAGGGTAGTGCCCAGGACACATTGTCCATTAAATCCATCACTAGACAAACCAGAGGAAGCGCAGGACAGTACTAACTCCAGAGATGGGAGTTCAAATCATTCCCACAGGGGTAAAAGGACCTCTTCTCAAAGGAACAGTAGGCTTATTATTGGGACGCAGTTCTTCTACTCTAAAAGGACTTATGATAAGTCCTGGGGTAATTGATCCCGATTATGAAGGTGAAATAAAAATTATAGCCAGTTCTCTAAAGGGTATATCAGTAATTTCACCAGGAGATAGAATAGCACAGTTATTAATAATACCCAGCCTGCATGATAAATTTTCCGGTCATACTGTAGAAAGAGGTTCCAAGGGATTAGGCTCCACAGGTGTAGACTGGGCTATGCTTTCTTTAAATTTAGATTCTCGCCCCATGCTAAAACTAAATATTCAAGGACATGAATTTAATGGACTAATGGATACAGGTGCAGACCTTAGCATCATCTCTCATCAAGATCGGCCAAAACATTGGCCATTACAA
>NW_025999900.1:6732261-6744726 GCF_001458135.2 Marmota marmota marmota
TGACGGGTAAGATCCAATTGCAATGGTACCAACCTAAGACAGGAGGCTGATGCCTTGAGGTCAGCTCATCCGATGACAGGTAAGGACCATATGTAGTATTGGACAACCTAAGGCAGGCAGGGTCCCTAAGCCACATGCTTGTTGTTTAAACAGAGAGGGGGAGATGTTGACAGCCACAGCCAAAAGGGGCCCCAGCAAACTTCCAGCTGCCAACCGATTGGCTCCTCTGTGGTGATGCTCATTGGGTTGTTTCCCCGCCCTTTCAGACCATGGAGCTGCTCATTGGGGGACTTTTTTTGGCTCCGCCCACACGACCCAGCCAATCGGCCTCAAGAGCAGGAGGAGTGGGGGAGGTGGAGAGGCTTGTGGGAAGCCTGTGGTGGCAGTTGGGCTCTGAAGGTTTTCCTGAAGAGCTGTGTGGTTTGGCCTGTGTGTTCTAAAAATAAAGTTTGTTTCTTTTGACAAGTGGCTCCTGAATTGTGCCCAGCCAGACTCCGGCAGCCATCAGTTTCTTGACTCATCATTGACTCATAATTGCTGCTACATTTAGCACACAAATATTTTTGATCTCCTAGTAGAAAAAAAAAGCCTGGACATATAGGGGATCTCTGACCATTTTCTCTCTTTTTTACTAAATGAGTCTTTTGGAAAATAGTATTACAGATTATACTCTCATTTTTTATTGTTCCTAACTTATATTGAGGTCATGCAACAATGCAAAACAACAACAACAACAAAACAAAACAAAACAAAAAAACCCTCTTTTTCTTAAGGGTCTCTGGGTTAAAATGGTCCCAGTTTCTCAGGATGCATCCCAGTGGAGTCTTAGTCAGTACCAATATTGATGGTTGTTTTCCCATCTGTAAAACAAACAAAGCCAGCATCCATCAATACTCCAGGTGTCCCTCAGCAGTACTGACATCCAAGAGAAATGAATGCTTGACGGTGTCCATTTTAAACCCAGAGCCAGAAAGCGTCCCTGCATGGTTCCTGAGAACTTGGTGTAGTGTGCACTCTCCAAGTTCCACAACTTGTGGTTTATTTGTGCAATTCTTTGTCACTCAAGTTTATAATCTAATTTTAAAAATCTTTAATAACATTATGTGGTCAATTGATAGAACTTGAAGAAGTGATCCTTAATCTTTTTGCATAGAATTTTCTTGGGGGATACTGGAGATTGAACCCAAAGGTTCTGAACCATTGAGCCACGTCCCCAGCCCTTTCTTAAATTTTAATTTTAAGACAGAATTTCACTAAGTTGCTAAGGGCCTCACTAAGTTGCTGAGGCTCATTTTGAACTTTCATTCCTCCTGCCTCAGCCTCCTGAGTCACTGGGATCACAGACGTGTACCACCATGCCTGGTCTTTTGCATAGAATTTTAAGAGTAGCGTAGGTCTGATGTTGAAAAGTGGAGGGGAGCAGAGGTTTTTGTGTCACTATGTTGGAAACACAGCAAGTCTGATAATAACAACAGGATAAATATCATAAAAAAAAAGATCAAGTATCATTGTAGACAAAGATGATGACTTAAGTAACCTCCAGATTCTAGATAGAGCATCTAAAAGGAGATGGTATGTGCCCATTCCTAAAGTGAGTCAGGAGCATGATGTAAGACAATGGCCACAACAGTGGAGATGATCTCATTGCCTCTTAGTGACCTTGATTTAAAAATGCCACAAAAGCAAACAAACAACAACAAATAAACAAGAGATTGTAGTTTGCCAGCCAGAAAAGACAAGGTGCCAATGTGGTTACTGACTACATGAAAAGCTGAATACATGCATCAAAACTGCATAAGACAGAACACTGACATGGCATATGGAGGAGCTTTTGGCAGAGAGACTACCTGGAGCAGTCCACGGTGAAAGATAAGATATCAGAGGCTAAGTTGAACACCATCCCAACCAAAGCTGGGAGATGAATAAGGAGAAGTTTAAAACTGTCCTGTAGATGGTGCTGATCTGAGTCACATCACCACGTTAGATGCCACAGGACAGTGGGGAGCTGAAGCTCCAAACCTCAGTTCCAACAACAAACAAAATTTAGTCAGACACGAAGAGCCAAGTGAGAGAATTTTATTATGAATGAAAGTAAAGAGCACTCTCAAGAGAGAAAGTGGGTTGTTTCTGAGCAGAGAATGTCAAAAAAATGATACTGCTTCCAAATTTATTGCTGTTTGAGGTTTGCCAGGAGAACTGGCTTCCACCTTCTATAGTCTTTACCCATCAGGTGTTCAATCCTCCTTCACATCAGGCAGGGGAGTTTTTGACCCTAGTTAGTCCTCTCCAGAACTGTCATGGTGACCATTCTATTCAGGGAGGCTTCATCTATAAGTCAATCCCATGTTAACGTGGGTATTGGGGTAGGAAGGAATTTCCTTTCTGAAATATGTTGAGAAACCTATGGCCATAAATCCTAACTTTACAATGACCTCGGAGGAGCCTGTCGGAAGTTAGCTCCATTGGTCTTTCTTTCTTGATGTACTTCTTGTTGGCTCCCTTTGTTGACTTCTGTTTTTCCTCAGGGTTAGTACACCTGTTATTCTACAAGTTATTTGATTGTTCATTAAAGGCAATTTCAAAGAAGCTCTGTGACCCTGCGGTGCTATTGCTTCACATTTCACTGCTTATTACTAGCTACTGCCTCATAGCAGGAACATTTTTAAAGAGCTAGAAAAGATGGGATAAAGAGAAGTAGGTATAATGAAGATGGAACAAATAGAAACTTGGTAGCAGGACATAGATAACTTTTCCTTCTGATAGCTCTGTTTGTGTGGTGGAACATGATGGACATTATTATCCAAAGTACATGTATGAAGACACAAATTGTGCTTATATTCTCTTTGGATGGACAAGGACACTGCTGTCTTCTCACAGAGCTTGTCTCTATAGTGACAGTCCCTGGCCAGGTAAATAAAGCTCTCTTTTGATTTGAAATTCAGACTTAAAGTGCTTTCTGAGGCGTCTCCCCATAACAGTTCCAGGTTCTGATAGATCGTGGACAGAGATGAAAGCAAGAGGTAGAGGGGAATGTTCCTGGACATGAGGAGGCCATGGGCCCCAACTTCCTTAATAAGACTCCTTTGGCACAAGAATTAAAATCAAGAATCAGTAAATGGGATTGACTCAAACTAAAAGTTTCTTCTCAGCAAAAGAAACAATCTGTGAGGTGAATAGAGAGCCTACATCTTGGGAGCAATTTTTTATCCCTTACACATCAGACAGAGCACTAATCACTAAGGTATATAAAGAACTCAAAAAATTAAACACCAAAAATCAAATAACCCAATCAATAAATGGGCCAAGGACCTGAACAGACACTTCTCAGAAGAGGATATACAATCAATCAACAAATATATGAAAAAATGCTCATCATCTCTAGCAATTAGAGAAATACAAATCAAAACCCCTCTAAGATTTCATCTCACTCCAGTCAGAATGGCAGCTATTATGAAGACAAACAACAATAAGTGTTGGTGAGGATGTGGGGAAAAGGTACACTCATACACTGCTGGTGAGACTTCAAACTGGTGCAGTCAATATGGAAAGCAGTATGGAGATTTCTTGGAAAATTGGGAATGGAACTACCATCTGATCCAGCTATCCCTCTCCTTAGGTCTATACCCAAAGGGACACAGCCACATCAATGTTTATAGCAGCACAATTCACAATAGCTAAACTGTGGAACAAACCTAGATGCCCTTCAGTAGATGGATGGATAAAAAAAATGTGGTATATATTACACAATGTAATATTACTCAGCAATAAAAGAGAATAAAACCATAGCATTTGTAGGTAAATGGATGGAGTTAGAGAAGATAATGCTAAGTGATGTTACCCAATCCCCAAAAAACCAAATGCTGAATGTTTTCTTTGATATAAGGAGGCTGATTCATAGTGGGATGGGGAGCGGGAGCATGGGAGGAATAGATGAACTCTAGATAGGCCAGAGGGGTTGGAGGGGAAAGGAGGGGGCATGGGATTAGAAATGATGGTGGAACATGATGGACATTATTATCCAAAGTACATACATGAAGACACAAATTGCTGTGAATATACTTTGTATACAACCAGAAAAATTGTGCTCTATATGTGTAATAAGAATTGTAATGCATTCTGCTGTCATATAAATTAAAAAATAAAATTTAAAAAAAGCTTGTCACCAAAAGTATTTGAAAAGGTATAATTAAATGCATCCAGCAATTAGTTAATTTTCTGGTGTGTGTGGCAATTGTTAGATCTTTTAAATTTATTATGTGCTATTGCCATTTCTTTGGTAATTGACTTCTTTTGTTGTTTTACCTGTATAGGGCTATAGGACTTCAGATACTACAACATCTAGATCTTTTTTTTTTTTGTACTGGAGATTGAACCCAGGAGCACTTAATCACTGAGCCACATCCCCAGCTCTTTTCTATATTTTATTATAGATGAGGGCCTCACTGGGTTGCTTAGGGCCTTGCTAAGTTGCTGAGGCTGGCTTTTAACTCACGATCCTCCTGCCTCGGCCTCTTGAGCCATTGGTACGCTGCCGCACTTTTTATTTTCTTTTTTTTTTCAGATTTTTTTTTTAATTGTAGATGGACACAATACCTTACTTTATTTATTTATTTTTACGTAGTGCTGAAGATCAAACACAGTGCCCCAAACATGCTAGGCAAGTGCTCTACCACTGAGCTACAACCCCAGCCTTATTCTGAGGATGTTTTGTTTTTGCAGTCCTGGGGATTGAGCCCAGCAGCACTCTACCACTGAGCTATATATGCCTCTAGCCTTTTTTATTCTATGCTTTTGAGACAGAGTCTTGCTAAGTTGTCCAGGCTGGTCTCAAACTTGTGATTCTCCTGCCTCAGCCTCCTGAGTAGCTGAGATTACAGGTGTGCTTCATTGCACCTGCCTCTGATGATGTTTTATTTCATAAGCTGGACCATGAACATTATGTGATTCTATATATCCTTTGGTTTACTCCAATAGAAAATAGTGAAATGCTTTTTAGTTGTCTAGGAGACATCTGTTTTACTTATTTGTCCTCATTCTGGGTGTGTGTGTGTGTGTGTGTGTGTGTGTGTGTGTGAGAGAGAGAGAGAGAGAGAGAGAGAGAGAGAGATGCTGGGGATTGAACCCAGGGCCTTGTGCATGCAAGGCAAGCACTCTACCAACTGAGTTATATCCCTAGCCCCTCCTCATTTTGATTTTTGATGCCTATGACTTCACTGATTGCTGTGAGCGTTTGAATTGGCAGAAGTTGAGAATTTCCTAGCACCTCACCACAGTGCAGGTCTAAGGCCTGGGTTTATTGGCCCACTTTTACTAAACAACAACAAAATAATAATATTAATATTTAATTGCAAAAGTGCCTTGTCTTTTTTTCCACTTTACCTCCTGTTTCAGTCTCTAGTACCCAGATTGTTGTTTTTCTAATTATCCTCTGCAGCTGTGACTCATCATTCACCTCTATTTGAACCAAAATCGTGCAATATTTACAAAATTGTGTCAACATAAATAGAAATTAGATTCTCTAAAGATTAATTATATTCATTTTGGAATAAAATATCCCTGCAATAGGAATATGCATGCTGTAATAAACTATGAGCATATTCAAAGAGGTTGAGGCAGCTGGGTGTTGTGGTGCACACCTGTGATCCCAGCAACTCAGGAGGCTGAGGTAGAAGGATCCCAAGTTCAGAGTCAGGCTCAGCAATTTAGGGAGGTCCTAAGCAGCTTAGTGAGACCTTGTCTCAAAATAAAAAATAAAAAGGTCTGGGAATGTGGCTCAATGGTAAAGTGCCCCTTGATTCAATCTCTTGCCAAAGAGATTGAGGCAAGGGGAAGTTTTCAAAGGTGAAGTGAGTGGAATTACATAAAATATTTTGAAACAGTAGTCCTTGACTATAAGTTTTAATGATAAGAGTAGTGCCAATCTGAGGTTGAAAGATAGTTGCTGGGCAGACGTCCTTGCAGAATTATTTCTTGTGTAAGGTTGTGGATCTAGCAGTCTTGTAGGCATAGTTCTTATTATCAGGCATATATGTAATAGGGCCCCTCCTTTGTAACTTCGCAGATGTATGTATGTATGTATGTATTTTGGTTTGAATGGACACAATCAATTCCATTTTGACCCGATGACTTTCATGACTGCAAAGAATTAAATTAGAATACTTTGGAATTTCATAAGAGGAAATCACTGTAAACTAAATTGTATTTATCATTATTCCTTGCATGTATCCTTTATGCCAGTCTTGGTTCTAGACACTGGGAGAACACAAAAGTGCAGCCCCGTTTATATCCCTGAATGGTGAGATAAGGGTTGATCTAAGGCACAAGTCAAACTACTATGACTTCCTTGATGGAGAGGTAAACATAATATAAAGGAGTGTTGTGATTTAGATGTCAGGTATCCTCCAAAAACTCATTTGTGGGACAATGCAAGAAGGTTTAGAGGTGAAATGATTGGGTTATGAGAGTTTTAACCTAATCAGTGAACTAATCCCCTGATAGGGATTAACTTGGTTATATCTGTAGACAGGTAGGGTGTGGCTGGAGGAGGTGGGCATATATTTTGTCCTTGTTGAGCTGAGCTCTCTCTGCTTCCTGGTGCAATGTCCTGAGCCACTTTCCTCTACCATACTGTTCTACCATGATGTTCTGCCCGGCCTCAGGCCCAAAACAATGGAGTCGGCTGTCTGTAGACTAAGACTTCTGAAATCATGAGCCCCCAAATACACTTTTCTCCTCTAACTGTTCTTGTCAGGTCTTTTGGTCACAGAAATGAGAAAGCTGACTAAAACAGGGAGCAAGAAGATAATTGGCTTGGGTGGGTGAAAGCTTCAGAAAAGATATATATTAAGTTGAACCTAAAAGATGACAAAAGATATTTTCAGTCGAAGAAAATTTCTATAATGTTAAAAAATTTTTAAAAATAATATGGCAATATATTTCAACTTATTGTTCTGAAATGTTAAGGTTCCCCCTCCCCCCACTACCTGGGAATTGTACAGAAGGCCTTACACATGCTATGTAAGTGCTCTACCACTGAGCTACATCTTCGGCCCTCTTGAATTTTATTATTATTATTACTATTTTTGGTACTGGGGATTTAACCCAGGACGCTTTACCACTGAGCTACATTCTCAGTCTTTTTTATTTTTGAGACAGGGTCTCAATAAATTGCTTAAGGCCTTGAAAAGTTGCTGAGGCTGGCCTAGAATTTGAGATCTTCCTGCCTTGGATTACAGGTGTAGGCTACCAGGCCCAGCTGAAATGTTAAGCTTCTTAATTTTCCATGACAGAAGGTGTACACATTTGTGTATATTTACAATATTTCAGTTGGAAAGATTTTTCAAATACTCATAAAAGTTTAAAGAATTTTATAGGAAAGGTCCATATATGCATCACCTAAATTCTACATTAACATTTTACTTGTTTTATTACATATATACTTGTTTTGTTATTTACATAAAACAAGTAAAATGTTCATTTTACTTCCCTGTATTCATCAATCTATTTTATTTTATTAGTGCACTTCAAATTGTAGATATTCACATTGAATTGGCTGAAAACCTCAGCATGTGAATCATTAGCCAGAGTTCAATATTTATTTGTAGCTTTTTCTTCTGATGTAAAACTTACAAACAATGAAATGTACAAGTTGTGAATGTACAGTTGCTGTTTTGAAAAAGTGCATGGTACCCAAACCCCAAACAAAATAGAACATTCCCAGCACCCCAGAAAGTCACTCATAGAAGTATATTTTTGAGGTGTAATACTCATAAATCCCAGCAACTGTAGACCAAAGAGTGATGAGAGATAAATAGAATTAAATTGGAGAAGATAAAAATTTGAAGGTCAAAAGAATTAGTAGGTGGCCAGCATCCCAGACCCTGAGCAGGCACTAATAACTTGCTATGGACAGTAAGCAGATTAGCTTGGCGGGAGCTGAGCCAAAGGCGTGAGATACTAAATGAAATATCACTTTGCTCCAGTTATTTTCAATACAGTGGCAGAGCACATGCTTAGCTTACGTGAGACTCTGGTTTTAATCTCTAGCAGCAAAGCAAAACAACAACAACCAAAAATACACAAAACTCCCTCAAACAAACATATATCAGGGTTCTCCCGTAGGCCGTATATCTTGGAGGGCAGTGGTTCCCAAATAGGGGCAATTTTGCCCCACAGAGGACGCTTGGTAATGTTTAGGGATATTTTGGGTTGTCACAAGGGATTGTAATGTTACAAACATCTTCATAAAAGTTTAAAGAATTTTACAGTACGATTTACATTTTCGTGGGAAGGAGCTAGGGATGCTGCTAAACATCCCCTAGCAAGAAAGAATTATTTGGCCCTGAATATGAAGAGTACTTTTGGTAGGTTAAAGGTAAGGGTTGGAAGTTACACAGTGGCAGCAAAAGAAAAAAAAAATTTAAAGAAAGATGATGTGTTTGTTTCACTTTTTTTTTTTTTTTTTGGTACTGGGGATTGAACTCAGGGTCTCTTAACCATGGAGCTACATCCCCAGTCATTTTTATTTTTACTTTTTTTATTTTGAGAGGGGGCCTCACTAAGTTGCTAAGGCTGGTTTTGAATCCCTTTGCCTTGGCCTCCTGAGCTGCTGGGATTACATAGGCATGTGCCATGGAACCTAGTTTGTTTCACTTTTTAAAATCAAGAAAAAGGAATAATAAATCATTCTTGTTGGGTAAAATGAATACAAAAAATATACTTCTATTTTGGTGCCATTTGGGGAAGGGATGTGGGAAGAGGCAGTTTCTCATTATTGGAAATGTAAATACTAATGTGGTGCTATACAAGGCCTTTTAGGGAAACAGGGCTGAGTCTATAGTAGGAAGATTGGATTTGTAACCTTCCACTTGCCTTTTCTGGCTTCTGAATCTGTGGTTTGAAAACTAGGGGAGGGGAAAAGCAGGATGGAGGAGGAGAAGGAGGTATTTACAGTTTCCACCTTCTGAGACTCTTAAGACTGTTCTAAATAGGGTAGCCAGGACAGAGGTGACCAGTGGCCATTGCAGCATGACTTCATTGACAAATGCCAACCAAAGGTCAAGTCAGAGAACATCTTTCCAGCTCTGCTTCACAGCACATGATTTCCAGGTACTCCCACCTCAGTGTCAGCCCTGGGAGGATGGCTGACCTGTAAACTTGACCTGTGATTCACTAGAGGTGAGGTGGCCAGAGGGCCCTGCTCAGCAGTGTTGCAAGTCATGCGTGCTCTTCATTATGGCTGAATTTCATGTCCATTCTTGTACGGGTTCCTCTGTGTTTTCATCCCTTTCTTTCTGTGACTTATATCTGCATCTGTCTCAGTGGGAAATTCCCTAAAAATAGGTGTCGGATTGGTCCATAGTCTTCAGTATGGGGCAAAGCATGTTAGTCTCAATGCTGTTTTGAAAGATAGCTTTATTTTGTGATATTGTGATGATTAATTTAACAAAAATAAACAAGTGAGTTGTTTTAAAGTGATATGGATCTTTTTGGTGAAACATTTAATTTTTAATAGGTGATAGGTATAAGGGAAGGTACAAAAGGGAAAAAAATCAGTGAAAAGCCTCCTACATTCCTGTCCCTTAGAAACAACCATTTCGCCAAACATGGTGGCACACTCTTGCAATCCCAGCAACTCAGGAGGCTGAGGCAGGAGTATGGCAAATTGAGGCTAGCTTCAGCAATTTAGTGAGGCCCTAAGCAACTTAGTGAGACCCTGTCTCAAAATAAAAAATAAAAAAGAGGGCTGGGAATCCGACTCAGTAGTAAAGTGCCCCTGGGTTCAGTCCCCGGTACCCATCCCCCCAAAACAAACAAACAAACAAACAAACAAACAAAAAGCAACCATTTCTTGTCTTTTTTTTCTGAGAAATTCTATGCATATACAAATAGATCTAGGGCTGGGGTCATGGCCCAGTGGTAGAGCGCTTGCCTAGCATGCTTGAGACACTGGGTTCAATTCTCAGCACCACATATAAATAAATGAATAAAATAAAGGTCCGTCAACAATTAAAAAAATATTTTAAAAAACCAAATAGGTCTATATATTCCCCTCCATTTTTAAACAAATATTAGCATATTAAAGATACAATTTTGCTCCCTACTTTTCACCCAGTGTTTCCTATTCTTTATCAGAATGTTAAAAAAAATCAGTGTAGTATCTATTGTACTGCTGTGTTTTGGGTGGATATTTAGAAGGCTTCCAAGCTTTTGATATTATATACAATGCTGCAATGATAACCTTGTAAATAGAAGGAAGTGGGATGTCTAGGTCAAGGGGAGCAAGTGCACCTGATCTGAAACTTGACCTGTGATGTAGCTGCACTGTCAACGGAGGCTGAAAGGATCCACCGCCCACTCCAGTGCATCAGCGTTGTTTCTTCACACTCTCCCTGGAGGAGGAGTATATTAATCTTCTTTTTAGTCCTTGCCAATCTGGTAAGTGAAAAGTGGTTCCCAGTGTGATTTTAATTTGCATCTCTCACTGTTAGTGAGGTTGAAGAGCCATTTGCATTTCCTTTCCTGTTAACTTGTATTTCAACTCACTTATTATTCTTTTTTCTTTTTGATTTGTAAGAGTCCTTTGGATTCTAAATAAATTAGTAATGTGTTGTAAATATGGTAGCCAGGACAGAGGTGACCAGTGGCCATTGCAGCATGACTTCATTTACAAATGCCAACCAAAGGTCAAGTCAGAGTGCATCTTCCCAACTCTGCTTCATAGCACATGATTTGCAGGTACTCCCACCTCAGTTTCTCACATGTCTCTCCTTGTGTGTGGTGGTTCATATCATGAAGAGTTTTTTAAGTCTATCTGCCTTTTTAGTTTTAGTTTTAGTCACTAGAAAGCTGTTACCACTCGAATTATTTAAACATTTATCCAATGGTGTTTCTTAATATTTTAATGATTTAATTTTTCATATTTATGTCTTTAATGAATTGGAATTTTGGTGTAAAATAAGTAAGGTACTTATTTACTTTTTCCTAACTGTATACCTAGATATTATAATATTGTATTAAATAATCCACTCCCCCACCCTCACTGATCTGAGACGACATTTTAATCATATCTAATTGTCCATATGAAGTTGGGTCTATTTTTTGGCATTCCATTCTGTTGTTTTGATTTTCTTTTTGTCTGTTCATCTATCTGTAACACACTAAATGGTAATGTTATTATTATAACAGATTATTATTATAGTTTTATTCTATAATTTAACATTTTGGTACAACTAATACCACTCTGATAATGGTCTTTGGATTATAATATTTAGCACTTGTTTTTTAGCAAGCCATTTGTGTATTTCCATAATTCTAGATGCTTTGTATTCCTTCTAATGTATCTCTTCTCCAGAGTTCTACATACTGTTCTTTATGGCTCTCTACCTCACAGACACACTCAAGATAAACAGAGTTACCATCTTCCTAAGTGCAGGGGATCTTGGATTTGAGTCAGGAGAGGTCCCCTCTGGGAACCCTCTGATCAGCCTTTCTGGTGGTCAGGCCCATGAGTTTCCTGAGGGGCAGGAACTGTGTCTTCCCCACAATGAGCACAGGCCAGGCACTGAGAAGTGCTCAGTAAGTGTAGGTTGGGTGGATAGATGAATTGATGAACACGGGAGTGAACACATGTCCGCCAAGGAGTCTTCTTTCCTGTAAAAGTTGTCCTATGGCTTTGAAGGTAGGAATAGAACTGGGGCATGATTCCTGGGATTGCATCCCAGCTCCTTGCCTGCCTTCCTACCCAGGAGAGAAAAGCTGAGTGAACAAGGATGACGAATACCATGTCCCCTCCCATCCCCTCACACACCAGAGCCTGCGAGTTGAAGCTAGCTTTTTCACTGTGTTTGCCCCATCTTTTGTGTTGTTTTGTTTTGTTTTTTAGATATTCCCTGGGCCAGCTTCCAACTCCTGCACTCAAGTGATCCTCCCACCTCAGGCTCCTGAGGAGCTGGGACTACAGGTGTGTACTACAGTGCCCTGCTTTTGCATTAAGTTAAACGTCACTCTTGCCAAGTATGGTGGCACACGCCTGTAATCTTGGGAAGCTGAGACAGGAACATGTCAAGTTTGAGGCCAGGCTCAACAATTTAGCAAGACCCTGTCTCAAAAAAAATAAATCAAAATAAAATAAAATGAAATGAAATAAATTAGAAGGGCAGGAGATGTGGCTCAGTGGTAAAGCACTTCTGGATTAAAAGAAAAAAAAAATGGCACCCTCTTTCATCATGTCTCCCTTTCTACACCAAACCCTGAGTAAAGCAAGTGGTATAGCTAGGAAGAAAGGAATCAATTCAACAAAATATAACAGCTGACTCTTCTACATGTTTAGTATGCGCTAGTTTGTCTTAATTTTTCTACCTATTTAATAATTGAATATTTTAAACAAGTGGATATATATATATCACATATATCATATATATATATATATATATATATATATATATATATATATATATATATATA
>NW_025999900.1:6745149-6833544 GCF_001458135.2 Marmota marmota marmota
ATATATATATATATATATATATATATATATATATATATATATATATATATATCTCATACCCATTGTGTAAGTGAGTAAACTGAGTTAACAGAGAGGTTTGGTAATTTTCTCAGAGCCATAGAGCTTGTATGTAGATATGGATGGGTGTGTGAATTCCATCAAAGTATAACATAAGGCACAGAGAAATGCACAAATCAAATGTGTATGACTCAACAAATTTTCACAGTGAATGCACCTGTGTACCTGCATTCAGGTCAAAGATGAGAACGCTACCAATCCCCCAGTAGCTCCAACCAATCCCTCCCAGTCACTGCCCCTTCCTCCCCAAGGGTAACCACTCTCCTGATCTTGTTTACCATTCCTCTGAGAGTTTCTTCTTCTTTCTATTTTCATTACACATGTATTTCAATCATCATAATCTGGTGTTTTGTTTTGTTTCATTTTTCAAGATGGGTACTCACTATGGCCCGGGGCTGGCCTCGAACTGCTGGGCTAAAGCAATCCTACCACCTCCCACTCCTGATAGCTGGGACTCCAGGCATGTGTCGCCATGCCCAGCTTTTATGAGATCTGTTACTAAAGTTTACAGTATTTTCTCTTACAGGAGTAGAGATTGGTTGTTTGGGAGAACATATTTCTAGAAAGTAGACAAAATTGGGGGTGGTAGAGCTAGGAGGCCATTATTCCAGTTTCCCCCAAATTTTCTTTGCAAGTAAGTATAAGGATCTAATCTTTCCTCTAGTCTCTCTGCTCCAGGACTACAACTCCCAGGAGGCTGTGCTCTGACAGCTCTCGGATTTAAATAGGATTCTGGGTTCTGCTTAGAGCCAAGCTGTTGCTGAGCGCCTAGGCGTGAGAGGAGCAAGAAGCAGCCAAAGCAGCCAAGAGTTGGAGCCAGATCCTGAGCCCAAGCCAGATTCTGAGCCCGAGCCAGAGTTGCGGTTGAAGCTGGAGCAGCAGCAACTAAAGACATCAAAAAGATGCTGGTTATCTTGGGACTTCTCACCTCCTTCTTTTCGCTCTTGTATGTGACAGCTCCATCCATCAGGTTTGTCTTAATTCAACAAATTATAACACTAGCTTACAAAACCCTGCACTGTAAGGAGAGGAAAAAAAGATACAGGGAAGGAGGCTGAGGGAGAGAAAGTTAGAGCAGAAAAGGCAGGAAATAAAGAGAGATTATGGATACCATGGTGGAAAATGAGAAGGGAGGATTTGGGCTGTGGAGGTGGGGCCGATTTGAGGTCTGGTGCTAGAGGAAGGCTGCGGGGATGACTCTGTAGGCAGCTCAAGAGTCATCTTAGGTGGAGTCTTGGCTCTTTTACTCGATTCCTTGAGTTTCTCCGAAGCTCACCCTTTCTTCTCTTGTCCCTAATCAAGGTGGACCAGCGAGGTTGTGTGTATGGAAGGGGACATTACCGAGGGACTCATTGTTAAGTACCAGGCATCCTGGGAAGGAAACCAACTCTTCCCTTTGATAACTACCCTCAATAAAAGTTTGGGATGACTCTGTAGCCTGAGACTTCTGGACGTGTTAAAGAAATGTGTACATTGAACAGAGAATTTTTAACTTCCTGATGATAAAGAAGGTTAAATGGACATATCAGGGAAGAAGTGTCATTTTAGGTCCTAGCATAGAGACCTGGGTTCAAATTCCCGTTCTGCCCCCGTAAGAAGTGGCTTTAAGGGGCTGGAGTTGTAGCTCAGTGGTAGAGCGCTTGCCCTGTACACGTGAGGCACTGTTTCGATTCCTAGCACCACATATAAATAAGCAAATAAAATAAAGGACCATCAACAACTAATATATATATATATATATATTTTTTTTAAAGAAGTGGTTTTAACTTCTTTGGGCCATAGTTTTCTCCACTGTCATGTAGAGATAATACTGGACTGGCTGAGAGGATTAAGATAAATTATGTACGGAAAGCCCCTAGCCTGGTACCTGGTAGTAGTCAAATGATGCTTAGGAATTGTTAGCTGTGCTCTTCTCTGGTCAGGGTTGGGCGCTCTCGCTCGCTCTCTCTCTCTCTCTCTCTCTCTCTCTCACTTGAAAAGTCAACAAAGGAAGTTTTCTTTCTATGTGACAAGGGCCAGAATGAAATCTGTAACATGATGGCAGAAAGGCTCTGAGGATTCCCCACTCTCTAGAACAGGAGAGACAGCCATGTGCTGCCCTCTGGGATGTTGTTGTTCATCAGCTAATCACAGAGATGCTTAATGGAGACCTAGGGCTCAGGATCATCCATTCCACTAATGCTCATCACTCATGTCTTTTGAATGTGGGTCACAGGAGGAAGCTGACCCTGGGAACCTGCAAAGATAAGTGTTAGTTGTCTTTGTTATCTGACAAGGAAAGTCCTCATTGGCTCTGTCTCAGGAGCACTTATTCTCTTTGCCCAGGTGATCATTCGTAGTCTCTGGGCCCACGACCTTCCAACTTGCGCTTATGAACTGGACACTACCTTGCCCAGTAGGAAAAACATCTCATGTAGAATATCTTTTTCTGGCCTCCTGACTCCAAAGTAAAAGATATCCTTCTTAGAAGCTGGATGGCTCTATTTTATGCATCTCGGTGTGGATTGGGAAAGATGGCGTGTGATGCTTTTGTTTCCCTTGCTGGCAGGAAGTTTTTCGCTGGTGGAGTATGTAAAACAAACATGCAGCTTCCGGGAAAGGTAGTGGTGATCACAGGTGCCAACACAGGCATCGGCAAGGAGACGGCCCGAGAGCTGGCTCGCAGAGGTGAGTCCTTTCTTTTCTGCCTCTGCACAGCTTTGCCTCCTGCCCTCCTCACTGAGGACTCTGCCCTTCCTCCTGGGCTTGGAAGCTCCCATGGGAATTTAAAAACCTGGGATTCAAGTCCAACATGACACTAACTTACTCTGGCTTTCAACACCTCCCTTCCTCCCTGTTCCTTCCCTATTATATAAAGTAAGGAAAACAATGATGTCCAGGTAGAATACTTGTCAAGTCAGTTATTCTAATAGGATATGCTAAGCAGCATTAAATACAGGATTGTAAAACCAGCATTCCCAGCCTGGGGCTAAGCCAACAGTAAGAAGACTGAGCAGTGCTCCCAGGAGCATCTGGAAGTGGAAATGTGATCCCTCCACTGTTTTAGGAGTGGCTGGGAGAATGCTCTGTCCTTCAATCCCAAGCTCACTTATTATTCCTCTTTTCAGCCTAGGATCTGAACACATTGCCCTTTTTGTCTTGGCCCCAGGAGCACGAGTATACATTGCCTGCCGAGATGTACTGAAAGGGGAGTCTGCTGCCAGTGATATCCGGGCAGATACAAAGAACTCCCAGGTGCTGGTGCGGAAACTGGACCTATCTGACACCAAATCCATCCGAGCCTTTGCTGAGGGCTTTCTGGCAGGTGAGGCCCCAGATGGTGGTGAAGAAATCAGGAAACTGAGTGGGAATGACTGTTCTACCCTGGCCCATCTATGGCCCTTGCATCAGAACTATCATGATCCCACTGGGCAGGTTCTGCTACAGGAACCAGCAGGACAGGGAATTGGCAAGAGAATGGTGGGTGGACAAGCTGGGCAGGATCCTTATCAACTCTTTGCTCTGCAGTAGGAGTGTTGGAGGTGTCCGCTCCAGTCTGGGCTTGTTCCTTGGCATCAAGGTGTGGCCCTGATGCCACTTTCTTCTTTCATCCAGAAAATCAACCTTCTGTGGCCACAGGCACTAGATGAGTTTGTGCCACTGCCAAAATTCTTCTGGGTCTTGGAAAATGACCAGCTTCTACCAAGAACTATAGAATCCACGAGGGACAGGGACCAGGTCTGCTTTTCTTTACCAGTGGATTCTTAGGACCCAGCAGAGTGGGCTTGGCCCAGAGTCAGTAGTTAGTACATACTTGCTGAATAAATGAATGAACAGTGTCCAAGAAGATATAAGCAACTAAAACTAGAAACTCAATGATAATGGTTACTGAATACCACTGAAATAGGTCCAAGTGAGGGAAGTTATTGACTTCTAGACAATACCTTGTCTTACAAGAAAGGAGCAGAATGAGTGATAACTGTAATGCCAGATTGTTGGGACCCCAATAGACCTCCAGGAGCCGAATCCTATGCAATCACACAAGAGTCTTTATTGCAAGCTTGAGCCTGGACTCACAACCATTCCCGACGCAGTGGTCCCAGGGAGTGAGTCCCGGTCCTTTGTTCAGTGAGATTTTATAGGTTTTGGGGGGATACTCTATGCGTCACAACATCACACAGCAAATCATTTCATACTGCGGGAAAGTTAAACAACAACTCTTAACATTGATTAGCACATTCACTGGTGGGAACAAGTTGGGTAGGGGTGATTGGTTAGTACAAGAGGGGGATTCCTTTGAACTGATTGGTTTAGGCCACGAGGGGTGTACATGCTAAACTACATGGTTTACCAACATGTTATCAACTACCATAAACTACCAGGGGGTCATCTGGCATGCCAGGTATTTTCCCTGTCTCATGCTGATTGGTGGTTGCTAGGGGGTTGCTATGGGTCCCCACCTAGCCTAACCGAGTCAGGGACACCTGGTGCCACAGATCTCTCCAGTTATTTGCAGACAAACAACTCAGCAGGGTGGGTATGTGCCTAGGAGTGCTCTGTGGGTTTTTCCAAAGACAAGGGTCATGCCCCCTTCCTTAGGACAGGCCTTGAGGTAGAAGCTGCTGTTATTTATTTATTTTCAAAAATGGAGTCACATTAGTTTCTCAATAACCTTTCTGCAACAAGAGTGTTTCTGGACAAAGACAAGGGACAAATACTCAGGGCTGTGACAGGTAGCTATTGGTCTCCTCACTAACACAGGCTCTCCTTGGTTGTGCTTGGCAGAAGAAAAACAACTCCATATTCTGATCAATAATGCAGGAGTGATGTTGTGTCCATATTCCAAGACAGCAGATGGCTTTGAAACTCACCTGGGGGTCAACCATTTGGGTAAGTATACTTACATGACTCCAAAATGAAGCATATCCCCCTTGTTCTCTATAGGAAGATGGTCCTATACCAGTGCTGAGAATCTCCAGTGGTCCCTTTAGATTTCAGTGTTCCAATAGATTGGACACATTGTTGTATTCATTGTCCCTCTCCTAACCAGTATAAAAAAAAAAGCAAGGCCCTCCTATCCATACCATTAAGAAGCCCCACATCTCAGCTGAGAATTGTGTGGCACAGTCCTGTAATCCCAGCTACTGGGGAGACTGAGGCAGGAGGATCACAAGTTCAAGACTAACCTGGGCAACTTAGTCCCTGTCTCAAAATAAAAAATAAAAAAGTGTTGGAGGTATAGTTCAGTGGTAGAATGCTTATCTAGCATGTGCAAGGCTCTGGGTTCAGTCCCCAGTACAGAAAAAAGGAAAAAAGAAAGAAAGAAACCCCAAATCTTAGGAGAGAACATCATTCTTGTATGGGGTAATGACAGTGCAAAGTTTGCCAGGCAGGGCCGGCCTGGGGTATGTAGGAATCTGGGTGTGACTGGAGGAATCAAATCCATATGAGATGCAAGCAAGTCAAGGGTTGGTCCATGGGGGCAGGCAAACGTCAAGAACTTGAGGTATAAGACATATATCTGGGGGTTCAGAGTTCAAGGTGATGGTTTTAGAGAGGAGTGCATGGAACTTGTTCTGTGATCCCAGGCAAATGTCATTTTCTTTGACTATTCTATCCTTCCTCTGTACATGAGTATACCTGAGTCCACAGTTAAGCAATCATGATCATAGAGCAGGAGGGCTTTTTTCCCTGACCCAGGCAAAGACAGATGTACAAATAAAGATTAATATTGCCTTACCATAGTCCAGCTCTGGCCCTTGCTTTGAGGAATCCGCTAACTTGGAACAATGACCATTAGCACTGAGTTATTCATGGCATCAGAATTTGTTCACACCCAGAAGACAATGAGCTAATGCTGAAGTCCTGTCATCAGCTCCCATACCCTGAGACTAGGCTGCTGTCAGTCTCTTTGCTGGCTCTCTCTGCAGGCCACTTTCTTCTCACCCATCTGCTCCTCGAGCGGCTGAAGGAGTCTGCTCCTGCACGGGTGGTGAACCTGTCATCAGTGGTCCACCATATTGGCAAGATTCGCTTCCATGACCTACAAGGCGAGAAGCGCTACTGCAGTGGTCTTGCCTACTGTCACAGCAAGCTGGCCAATGTGCTTTTTACTCGAGAGCTGGCCAAAAGGCTCCAAGGTAAGTTTGGAGAAAGGGCCAGGTTTAAAATGACAAAAACAGTGTTGCCTGTCCAGACAGAGGTTCACAGGAACTTCTGAATTTATTTATTTATTTTAAATATTTATTTTTTAGATATAGGTGGACACAATATATTTTATTTCTATGTTCTACTGGGATCAAACCCACTGCCTTACGCATGGTAGGCGAGCGCTCCACCTCTGAGCCACAACCCCAGCTCCAGAACTTCTGAATTTAGGCTGTAAAACATGTACATTTCAGTAGTAGCTTTGTGTGTTGAGGAGAATGAGGCTATAAACTGTAAATAGAATAGTCTTTGTCTCCAGAGAGCTTAATATTGAATAGGATTTAGGAACTTTATAAAGTTACATGTATGTAAAATTTTATCTTGTATCTATTATCTCATTTGATTTTCACAGCTACCTTTTGTAACAGGCAGAGTGGGTATTATTATTCCTACTTCATAGGTCAGAACTGAGTTCTAAGAAAATGGCTGATTCAAGAATACATGGCAAAACAAAGAGTCAGAAATGGAATGTGGGTGCTTTGCTTTAAATTAAGGTGCTTCCTCCTTTGTGCCATTTGTTGGAGTCACCTGGGGAGCTAAGCTACAGGGCTGCCACTGCCTGGAGTCAGGCAGGAAGGGCTGGAGTTCAGGCCCTGGGGTCTGAGTTCTTGTTCTACCTCATACTAGCCCTGTGTCTATGTGGACTGTCCAGTTAACCTCCCTGACTGTGTCTCCTCAACTGTAGAATAGGTGAGTCTGGCTCTTAATACTTAATAACTCTGTGCTCCCTGGGAGTTTTGCTCAAGCTATTGGCTCTGACATCTGAGAATCTGGGGGACCATTTACTATAGTGAACAAACCAGGGTTTGAGAACAACAGTGTTTACTTTCAGAACCCCAAGGGCAGAAGAACGGGGTAATCCTAAAAATAAATAATAATTAGAACAGCAATTGGGAGTTTATTGTGCCATACTCTGTGTTAACTAATTTAATCCTCAACATTATTATGAGGTGGGTGCTGTTATTCCCCTTCCTCTTACAAATGAAGAATCAGGTATAGATAATAAATTTGCCCAAGTGAGTTTCCTAGATGAGCCAGCATACCATCCAGAAAGTCCAGGTCTGGAGCCCCTGATCTTTTCTCTACCTCTGGGATGAGACCTTGGTCCTATAATCTGCTAGGTATGACCTTGAGAAATTTATTTCCTCTCTCTGTGACTCAGTTTCCTCAGCTATAAAATGTAAATGGGCATCTTAATATTACCTACTTCACAAACCTCTTTAAGAATTAAATGAGAAAATGAAGGTAAAGCGTATTTTATAATAAGTACTGAAAACAGTGGTTACACAGGGGTGTCTGGGGAGCAGGTTAACTTTCCATAATCTTCATCAACACCCTCAATCTACATAAAATATGTTTGCTGGGCAAATGCACCTCAAAACTAGGCCCCGCTCCTCTACCTTCCAATCAGATCACTACTCCTGAGCCCCTCCTATAGAAATGGTAAAGAAACAACTGTTAATAATTGATATTTCTACTTACTACGTGTTTTTTTTTTTAGTAGTAGTAATTTAGCCCTGGTATAAAGGTGACATTGAAATAGGAGGACATTGAACCAGGCACAGAAGGCTGAGAAAGCTATAAATCATTCTGGAAGAGATCAATTCATTTTTGGGTACACTCTGCCTGGCTAGCAGTGGTGAATTCTGGACCCTGGGGTTGGGTTTCCTGAGTTCTTTCTTCCTATTTATATGTTTTGCTGCAGAGATGTGCTGCTTTCCTGAGCTCAGAGCATGTGCCTAGTCTCACTGTGCCGTCTTTTCTTTAGGCACAGGAGTCACCACCTATGCAGTTCACCCAGGCATCGTCAGCTCGGAGCTGGTTCGGCACTCATTCCTGCTGTGTCTGTTCTGGAGGCTCTTTTCCCCATTCGTCAAGACCACAAGGGAAGGGGCCCAGACCAGTCTGCACTGTGCCCTGGCTGAGGGCCTGGAGCCCCTGAGTGGCAAGTATTTCAGGTGTGTGGCGGCAGTGTAGATTCCCTCCTCCACCCTCCTCTACCTGTGTATGTGTGAGACACAGGACTCCCTAGGCTTTGCGAGTCCCCTCATTTGTGTCTGATGATGGAAGACAGGTTTGGGTTGGATCTGCAAACAATTCCATTTTCTTTTCCAAGGAAACTTACGTTAGAAAGAACTGCTTTTATAGCTCTATTTTATACCTAGGTGCCGCTTTTCTATGTAAACTTTGTAGCTTTCTGAAAGCTGTTAAAGACTGTCCCTGGTGTTTATGATATGCAAAGAATATTGTTAACAGGCTCTCTGGATTCTTTTTCTCCTCTTTTAAAGTTTTGGCTGATTTGATTCATGAATTCTTTGATACCACTTAGCACAAAGTTGTTGGGAGAAGATCATCTCTTTCTCCAGTGTCAACTCTGTCCCAGTGCTGTCGAGATTGGTATTATCTGTTAGAATATAAAAATAGAAATTTCAGTACTGTATCTTATCACAAGCTCAATGTGCAACCTGAGTTTGGGAATAAAGGAAAGACCAGGATTAAATCCCCATCCCATTCCATGACTTAAGTCCTCTCTGCTGTCCCACTTTGTTGAAGGCTGTTCATCAGTGCATTTAAGTGAAACACTGTAAATAAACTCAGTGTCCAATAACAGGGAAATGGATAAATGCTAATAACTAATGTTGCTTGAGCTCTTTATGTGTTTGTCACTCTTCTAAGTGTTTGTGTGTATTAGTTCATACAATGATCAAACTCTGAGAGGTAGGTAATATTATCCCCACTTTACAAATGAAACTGAAGCACAGGATAATGAAGGAATTGCTCAAGTTCATAGAGCTCGTAGATGGTAGAACTGGGGTTTATACCCAGGCAGTCTGACTCTAGAGTGGTGCTATTTAGTGCTATTGCTACTAGCCACGTGTGGCCATTGAACACTTGAAATATGGCTAGTCCAAATGGAGATGTTCTGTAAGTATCAAATGCACACCAAATTTTGAAGACATAGTATGGAAAAAGAAATAAAAATATGACATTCATTATTTTTATATTGGTTACATACTGTAATGATTTGGCCATAATGGGTTAACTAAGATATATTACTAAAACCAATTTCACCCATTTCTTTTTACTTTTTGATTGTGGCTACTAGATGAAATTTTAAATTGCATGTGTGGCTTACATGGTTTGCATCATATTTCTGTTGGACAAATCTACTCTAGAGTCTCAGTGTTTAAGTCACTGCCATAAAGTTGTGATAAAATATTTTGCCATAATTAAATGTAACATTTTCAAATAGTATTTAATTAATGGGCAAATGTTGGTTGTATAATGTTGTGAGAAAAAGTGACTATAATACTAAACTATATAAGTATTTATTGTAAATACATACCCAGCCACTGGGTAGTAGTGCTTACTTCAAAGAAGTTTGGGGGAGAGTTGGATGGCATGTAAAGGAGGAGTTTAGCTTTTTTATTTTAGGTTTTTTTTTATTATTTAAAAATGTTTAGAAGATCATATATTTATTTGTTATTTTTGTAATTAAATATATTTTTAACAGGAGAAAGATATCTTCCTCAAATTAAATGCAGTATGATTCCAGTTTTATATAAAAGACTGTATCTGTTTATACATGAAGAAAGTGAACAAAGTTATGAAGAAAAGCAGTTAATTAATAGACTCTTCTTCTTTTATCAGTACTACATTTTCTAAAAGCCATACAGAAATTTCATAATTAGAAAAAAATATACTATTAAAAGGATACAGCTCTGTTGGTAGAGTGCTTGCCTAGCATGCACAAAGCCCTGGGTTCAGTCCCCAGCACCACCAAAAAAAAAAAAAAAGCCAAGTGTTAGCAGGTGTGGTGAGTGGTGATGCATGTCTGTAATCCCAGTGACTTGGGAGACTAAGGCAGAAGGATTTCAAATTCAAGGTCAGTCTGGGCAACTTAGTAAGACACTGTTTCAAAAAAAAAAAAAGGGGGCTGGGGAAAAAAAAAGAGGGAGGCTGGGGAGGTAGCTCAGTGGTAGATCACTTGCCTTGCATGTGCAAAACCCTAGATTCAATCTTCCTCAAGACTGCCAAACAAACAAACAAACAACCCCTCCCCTCACATAGAGCAACAAAACAACAACAAAAAAATTTTAAAAACCATTCTGAGAACTATGTTTCCCCCATCCCTCCCCATTATCTTTTGAGTCCTCTAGCCTTCTAGTATAAATATTTTCATATAACATTGCAGTTATTACAAATATAGCACAATGCCAATTCTGCTCACCATTCTTTGAAATCCATGGTTATTAATTCTGATGCTATATCTTGTGATAGAATACATTAATTAAAAAGCTGATGTATCACCATATCCCAAATTTGTTTTTAAAATTTAAAATATGCATTTTAATATGGTTTCTTTGAATCTAGTACATTATGTATAATATATTTAGAACATTAGAGGAAGAGATCACAAGCATTCCCAGACTGCCAGTTCTCACATCTAATATTCTCCTCCCATCTCTGCCTTCCAGTGACTGTAAGAGGACTTGGGTATCTCCAAGGGCCCGAAATAACAAAACAGCTGAGCGCCTGTGGAAGGTCAGCTGTGAGCTTCTAGGAATCCAGTGGGAGTAGCTAGCTGGTTGAAAAGCCATGGCTTTATCAGGCCAAATCCATGCCATACTGAAAGGGGACCAACAAGAAGGCCAACTTGAAAGGATTATCCTCTTGACTGGCTGCTGCTGCTGCAAATGCTGCCTACTCTGATCCTCCTGACCTTTCTGGAAACCTTGATACACCCTCATGTGGTGCTGGCTCATGGCACAAGATGTTCATACCTAGAGACCATTCTTGAAGACATGGAGAATCAGCAATCCTATGGGACAAAAGAACTGAGCAAATCCCAGGTTGGGAATGGGGGTGACAGAAGAGCCTGGGAAGTTGGGTCAATTTTCTCACCAACACCAGAAACACCAGAGTGCATGCTTAAGCTGAGGCGACAGGAGCAGTAGCATTACCTATTTCCAGGGGGCTTTAGGCTCAAACTCTTAATTGACCACTTTCCTCTTTGGAATGCTAGTCCCAACCCTGGAGTGCGATCAACTCAAGAAGATCATGGCTAACCTTGGCCAAATTTGATTTCTTCTTTGGAGCATCGTGGAGCCTGAAGTGAAGCTGGGCCTTTCCATTTTCCACTGTGCAGATGGTTTCTTATTATAGAGTTCCCTTTACCTCAATTTTTAGATAAAATAAAGATTCACATTCATCTTATTGCCTTTCCATTTTCTCAGGGACATGGGCCAAAGAAGGGAAGCCTGCCCACCAGTTTAGTGAGCAGTATCTCACCCTACCCACCCACCCATCACTTTCTTAGCATATTGTATCTGGGTGCAAAATAAGATGGCACAGTTGGATATTTTCTCAAGTTTCTTCTAGAACTAACATTTTATTAGCTGAGAAGTGAAAGGAGTGGATTAAAACACAACCGCTGGGGCTGGGGATGTGGCTCAAGTGGTAGCGCACTCGCCTGGCATGCGCGAGGCGCTGGGTTCAATCCTCAGCACCACATACAAATAAAGATGTTGTGTCCACCGGAAAAAAAAAAAACTAAAAATAAATATTAAAAAAATTCTCTCTCTCTCTCTCTCTCTTTAAAAAAAAAAAAAAAACACAACTGCTAAACTGTACCACAGAGTAAGACCAGAGGTAGGATGGTAGATGGTAGCTGCAGAAAAATCAAGTCCCAATAACCCCTTTCCCTACATTCATAGCTCTTCTTCCTTCTGGCCTCACTCTTCTATACTATGGACCAGGTGACCTGCTTCTTGACTGAAGTTCTGAAGATCACCAAGAAGAGGAAGAGAGATGTAAATAATCTTTCAGCTGGTTGATCCTAGAAACCATGTTTATTGGCTCTAGCTCTAAAGCCTCCAAGAGTATCTGGTGACAAAAAAATTTTTTTTTCTTCAACATCAAGTAGCCTTTTATTTATTTTTTAAGATAAAGGTTTTTTTTGTTTGTTTGTTTTCTTTTCTTTTTTTGGTATCAGGAATTGAACCGAGAGGCGCTTAACCACTGAGCCACATCTCTGGTCTTTTTTATTTATTTATTTTTAAATTTTTGAGACAGGGTCTCCCTAAGCTTCTTAAGGCTTTGCTAGGGCTTTGCACTCATGATCCTCCTGCCTCAGGCTCCCGAGTTGCTGGGATTACAAGTGTGTGCCACTGTGCCTAGCTCAAGTAACCTTTAAAAAAATTATTATTAAATCTCTCTCTTTCTCTGTCTCTGTTTCTCTTTGTGATGCTGGGGATCAAACCCAGGGTCTCACCCATGCTAGATAAATCCCCTACCACTGAACTACACCTTCAACCCTATTAAAATTTTTGAACACAAAAATAGAGCAAATAGTATCATGAATCCCCATGCACCCAATGTCCAGCTGCAACATTATTAACATGTTGTCAATATCATCTCATCTATTTCCCCCATGACATTTTTTAAGAGGTAAGAGTGGGATATTGTAAAATATCTTGGGGGTATCATACCATTCACTCAAAAATACTTTAGTGGATGTAGGCAGAAGAAACACAACTTTGATGGGCTGCAAGAAGCTGACTCTGGCTGGGCATGATGGGGCACGCCTGTAATCCCAGCAGCTCTAGAGGCTGAGGTAGGGTTAGGTGATCTTATTCCACAGGGAGCCCTGGAGCTAAGTTGCCTTAAATTGAGGAAAGATTTATGCCTCCACAGTGATCTGTCACCGGATGTGGACAGCTTCTAGGGAGGGAGCATGACCTGGGTGAAACTTCTTTTTGGCGAGGGCAGGTTCAAGAGAAAGACTTAAATGAGAGCTGTTAGCTACCTATGCTTCTAGCATATGGAGGAATAAGAGCTTCTTTCCTGAAGAAGTAAAACTGAGTGGTGTGTTGCTACATGCCTATTCATATCTATATCATCTGTATCTATCTATGTGACAAAGTTATATAATACCTATATTACATAAAGAATTGCTACTTCTCAATAAAAGAAGACATAAAATCCAAAAGAGAACTTCTCTAAAGATATGAACAGGAACCACAGTGCATGGTGGGACACATTTATAATCCCAGCTCCTTAGAAAGATGAGGCAGGAGGATTGCAAGTCAAGGCCAGCTTGGGCAACTTAGGCCCTGCCTCAAAATAACAAATAAAAAGGATGGGGGTGCAGCTCCATGGAAGAATGCCTCTGGTTTCAATCCCCAATACCTCCAAAAAATGTGAAAAAGATATAAAGAGGAAATTTACAGAAGAAATGCAAATGAATCTATACTCAAATTAAGATGTTCAACCTCACTTGTGATTAGGGAAAGGCAAATTTAAACAAGATGTTTCGGTATCATCTTTGAGCACCAGCTTGTAAAAATCAGAAAGCTTGGCCAGGTGTGATGGGTGCATGCCTATAATTCTAGTGACTTGGGAGTCTGAAGCAGAAGGATCACAAGTTCCTGGCCAGCCTGAGCCGTGAGACCCTAATCAACTTAGTGAGATAAAGGCTGGGGATGTAGCTTAGAAGTAAAGTGTCCCTGAACCCAATATCTAGTACAAAAAAAAAAAAAATCAGAAAGCTTATAAAATTTTAGAGAAATAGCTATTTTTAAACACTGCTGCTATGAGTGGAAGCAATGGTGAAGCCAATTGTTTTATTAATGGCATTGCTTGTTCTGTATTCCCAAAAACTCTGGTAGCTATTTGAATAAGCCTATCTACAAATTCAGCATAAGGTTCATTAGCTCCTTGTATTACCTTAGATAATTGACCTTGTAAACATCCATGTCCTTGTAAAGTCTTCCATGCCCTAACTGCATCTACAGCAATTTGTATGTATACGCCAGGATCATATGCAATTTGTTGCTGCTGATCCTCATAAGGTCCCTTTCCTAACAACGTATCTAGATTTCTCTGAGGATAACCAGCTGCTGCATTTCGCCTAGCCGACTCCTTGCAAAATTCCTCATTGGCAACCTTCCATAACAGGTATTGTCCTCCATTTAGCACAGCTTTACACATATTAGCCCAATCTGCTGGCATCATGTTCAAGTTGGTAATGGATTCGACCATGCTTACAGTGAAGGGTGCTTGAGGACCATAGGTTGTTACAGCCTCTTTTAGCTGCTTCACTTTTTTGAAATTTAAAGCATGGTGAATTCGCTGCCCTCCTGCCTGCTCAAATACAGGGCATGTTAATATTGGAGATCCTGTCTCAGGATCCCAACTATCAACTGCGGGGGTTGGGAGCCTCCCAGCATATGGAGGTGGCGCTGTTGGTTGGACACTTACGCCCTCTGGTGATAGAAAGGTGTTAGTAGTAGTCTCCTGTAGAGACTTCAAATATGTGCATTTCATTGTACTTCAACAACAACAACAACAAAAAACAACAACAACAACAACAAAAACAAAATAAAAAAGTGAAGCATGGTATACCCAAAAGACTTAAAATCAGCTTACTATAATGACACAGCCACATCAATGTTTATAGCAGCTCATTTCACAGTAGCTAAGCTATGGAACCAACCTAGGTGCCCTTCAACAGATGAATGAATAAAGAAAATGTGGTACATATATACAATGGCATATTAACCATAAAGAAGAATGAAATTATGACATTTGCCTGTAAACGGATAGAACTGGAGACTACCATATTAAGTGAAATAAGCCAATCCCCCAAAACAAAGGCCAAATGTTCTCTCTGTTATGTGGATGCTAACTTATAATAGGTGGGGGAAGGGAGGGAGGAGAAGGGGAGATTCATGGGATTGGTCGGGGGAAATGGGGGAAGGAAAGGGAATGGGAACGGGAAAGACAGTAGACTGAATTGGGCCTAAGTTTCCTATGTTCATATATGAATATAAAACCAGTGTAACTCCACATCATGTATGATCACAAAAATGGGAAGTTATACTCCATATATATATATGTATATATGATATGTCAAAACACATTCTACTCTCATGAATAAGTAAAAAGAACAAAAAATTTCAGCAATTTACAGAGATCCATTCTCAAAATAGAAAGGATTGGGGGTGTAGCTCAGTGATAACCCTCACCCTCTGTTCAATCCTAAGTACCAATGCTGTCATGGCTAAATGTGACACCTGACTCTGCCACAATCATTTTGAGGCCACCAGTGGAGCTGACCTTGTCCAAAGATCAGGCTCACATGCTGAGGACAGTGAAGCAAAAGATGGAAAGATCTTCAGTTGCTGATGGTGCAGTAGTGAGTCACTTGAATCTGTGAAAACTTCTTGTTATGTGACATAGTAAATTGTCTTTATTACATTTGTGCCCTCATACATGATGTTGAACCATATACAACTGCTAATATTCAGCTATTTTTGACCTATTTTCTTCAGCAATATTGCTGGCCTAAAGCAGATGTCTTCCTGGTCTACTTTCATTACTCTCAATTTCCTCATCTTCCAAGTGAAATTTTGACACCTGTTTCATTATATTTTTATTCACCTCCAATACCTGTTATCTTTAGTTGAGGATATCAAACCATGAGGATTGCTGACCTAACATGCCAGTACAGAGAATCTTAATAGTCTTGGTACGTCTTCACAGGGGTGCATCCAGATTTTAATCAATGTGTACAATCTTTATTTTTTACATATGGATGGATGATATCTATTAGCCAAAACAATCAGCTGAGAAGACCAAAGAAGAAGAACAGTTTGTTCTAATGGGAGGAGGAAGTTAACTGCTGAAAGAAAGCGTTAAATTTTAGTGGCTTACTATATTAAAATTTTATTTCTTGCTCATGTCACAGTCCAGAATACGGATGAGTTAGTTGAGAGGGTGGATTCACATGGCCATTAAAAATTCAGTGGGTCCATCATCTCTCATTTCCTCTGAGTTCTTCACTGGATGGTCTGTATCCAGCTGGTAGATGATGAGAGAACATATGGATGAGTAGTACTGAGATAAATAATAAAATAAAGACATAATTTATTAAATATTATATACTTATTCCATAAAATTTAATTCTCCTGCATCTCAATAAAATCACAAATTGTGTTGTAATCATCCAATAATTTTGTTCACAAGAGGGCAGTTACTTAAAGGAATAAAAAAGTAATTACATTCAACATATATACAATTTTTTTAATATTTATTTTTTAGTTTTCGGTGGACACAACATCTTTGTTTGTATGTGGTGCTGAGGATCGAACCCGGGCCGCACGCATGCCAGGCGAGCACGCTACCGCTTGAGCCACATCCTCAGCCCACATATATACAATTTGAATGTTTTAATAAAAATGGAAATCAAAGAAACACAAAAATAAAAATTTTTAAATGTGTTGTCATTTTTCCTCTAAAATATTTAACTCATCTATTAAAGTTAAAAGGCAATATACATTAGTTATGAATATCAACATTTTAAATAAAAATTATTTAATTAACGCTCAAGTTGTTTAGTTTTTAAAAATTTGATTAATTTTTTTGTGGTACTGGGGATGGAAGCCAGGGTCTTGCACATACTAGGTGATCACTCTACCACTGAGCTACATCCCACCCCTTACTTATTTTTAGACAGGGATTTGATAAATTTCCCAGGCTGACCTCAAAACCTATAATCCTTCTGTCTCAGCCTCCCAAGTAGCTGAGGTTACAGATATGTGCCACCATATCCAGCTCAAAAATTTAATGAGTTCTATGAATTTTTACTAAAATAAAATTATTCACAATTCTAATGTTCAATGTTCTAGTTGCCAAGGTAAAAAATGGACATGCACATTACTTTTATACTACTATGTCTACATGTAAAAGTAATATGAGTTGTTTATTATTGCAAAATGCTTTCTAACCTCCATATACAAGTGTTGCAAATACACTTTGGAGTATGAAGAGAAACAAGAAAATAGACCTTCAGCTCTACTGAAAATGATATCTACTTTTACGTACTTATGACATTCATGCTAAGAATGAACTTGACAGATGAATTTGTCTTTTCCTCAATTGCTTATTCAATTCTCCCTGTACTCCAAGATAGCAGCACAATCTACACTTTCAAAGCATTTAGATGCACTGGTTAAGGGGCCTTAACCAGCATTAGTTGTGAGAGTAGATAAGGGTATGAGGCTGTGCTATGTCAGCACTGAAAGCCAGAGCCTAAGTAAGAGAGGTGATCGTGTATTCTTAAGTAGTTATTGTTTTCTTGTGCATGTTTGTATAATATGGGATTTTCAAAGTGCATGGCCAAAGGAAGGAGACTTTCTTGAATGGGTGTAAGGGCAATTATGTTCTTTTAGTTCATATAATCCTATGTGGCCACTGGAGGCCTAACCCTGGGAATTCCCAGAGAAGAGGGACCTATGATGTGCCAGGTCTACCACAGAGGTTTTAATGTCAATCTGGTATGAAAGAATCAAATGCTCACTGAACATATGAGAATTCTGCCTTAGGAAGTATCTGAGAAAGTGTATTTAAACATAGTAGTAATGGAAGATCACATGAATACTGAAATGGCTATGGATATACCTGGGTCACCCAAAGTACTAACATTTTTCTACCATGCGACCAGCACACTGGTTTCATTAAAGAGGTTTGTGGCATAAAAGTTAACTAGTGAGATCAAAATAAAACACACAGACTCAATTACCTTTTTCTATGACCAGGTCCGAGACGGCTCTCACCTCTCTGGCTCACACTTCGAACCACCCGGTAGGGCAGCAAGGCTTACTCAGGGCTAGCAGGAGAGAGAGAGCGAGCACGCCAGGGAGTGGCCTTTTATTGGGGAACAAGAAATTCAGGGGAAAATTCCATCCAGTGAAGGTTGAGGGGGGCAGCATTCCAAGGTCAGGGTCAGTGATTGGCCTCAGGGTCAGTGGTCAGTCACACCCCCACATGGACAGGCTCTCGCACCAGGAGAGGGTGGGGAAAGCTCCTCCGACACAGTTTAGCCAGAGTGCCTCACACCCAATCAGGGAGGTGCCCAATCACGTGCGAGAATGGCTTCCCACAACATTTAAAAGTGTGATGCACAATACTGTGAATGTACTTAATGATACTGTACTGAACACTTATAAAATGGTAGGTTTTATATATATATATATATATATATATATATATATATATATATATATATATATATATACTTCATGCACATTACTTTTATACTACTAAGTCTACAAATGTAAAAGTAATGAGTTGTTTATTATTACAAAATGCTTTCTAACCTCCATATACAATATATATAATATTGTATATATATAATACATATATATTAGCACAATAAAATTAAAGTCTTTCAAAGATTCTGGAGTTCATTTCTGTTTTTAAGGTTTTTCCATACCTCCAAATTATAGTCCTTTTATTCTAGACTTATTGTTTGTTAATATGGAGTTGGTAGGAAGTATAACTCCAGGATGAGTGTTTAAGGTAAAGGGGAGGAGACAAGGACCTGAACTAAGGACCTAAGGACCTAAGGAAACTAAGGAACTAAGACGAAAAGGTCCTCACACATGATAAAGCAAACTGGGAAGGTGGGAAGGTAGGGTTTGACTTTCCACTAGACATATGCTTAAGTGCTGAATGAAAAGAGAAGAAACTGCACAGATATTCTAACCCAGGCAGCATGCAAAAGAGTAATAATATCAATTAATATTAATACTTACTGAAGGAGGAAGATCAAGCTTGTGGGTAGAATAAGATGCATCTCACTTTGGACATGCTGATATTTTGGGGTACAAGTGAGCCAAGTAGAAAAATTTCAGGAGACAGAGCTGACATGGGAGAACTAAGGAGGGTGTAAATTTGGTTTAGAAACAGCCAGTCAAAATAATTGCTGGAGGCCAGGCATGGTGGTGATCACCTTTAATTCCAGCAATTCAGGAGCCTGAGGTCGAAGGATCCCAAGTTGGAGGCCAGCCTCAGCAACTTAGTGAGACCATGTCTCAAAACAAAAAGTAAAAGAGGCTAGGCATGTAGCTCAGTCGTAATGTAACCCTGGGTTACTTTCAATCCCCAATGCCTAAGTAGATAAGATTGCTAGATCTGTGGACCTAGAAAGAGTGTCTAGAGGGAATGGCCAGAAACTTGAAGAAGGATGAATAGGGAGTATTGCCAGAAAAGCAAATAATTTATAGAGGAGATGACTGACTCCCCATATGGGCTTGAAGGAAGGGTTTTTGACAATGGTAGACTGGAGGGTGTGGTAGTGGGGGTGAAGGAAGGGTTCAAGAAGAAACAACATGAAGAAATAGGGAGCAAGAAAGCACTTCAGCAAAACAGCCGACCACTAATTAGATGTTGAATGCACATGTTGTAGAAGAAAATGGGCTGGTTAACACTGTCACTGTGGAAGAGGTGACAAAGATCAAGAAGAGGCCATTTCCTCCAGGGTTACTGTGACAACTCTTTGGTTGCTTGGGGATTAAGAGATCTAATGGCCTTTTGATCTACTTAACTTAAGGTCCAGCCAAAGAGATCTGATAACCTCGGCATGTCTCAGGTTTCTAAACATAGTGCTCATGTCTCCTCTATCCTCATCTAGATTGGGAGTTCCAATTTTCTCTGTCATGACATGTACCGCATCTATTTCAGATGGTTTTTATCTTTTTTTTTTTTTTCATTTTTTGCAGTACTGAGGAATTAAACCTCATGCATGCTAGGCAAGTGCTCTGTCTTTGAGCTACATTCCTAGCCCTTTTTAAAAAATTTGATTGGGTCTTGCTATGCTGCCAAGGTTGGCCTCAAACTTGTGATCCTCCTGCCTGAGCCTCCCCAGTAGCTGGATATCAGCATGTGTCACTACATCTGGAATTGTGTTTATTTTTAGTGTTTTTTTTTTTTTTTTAAATGAGCAATTAGATGAGATCATGTTTCTGGGGAAAGGAGATAACAGCAGTGATGCCACTGCTATTATCAAGTATCATGCTGCAAACATATGCCCTGAGAGGGTACAAGCAATTTTAAGTTCAATTTCTGCTTTCCCTAAAGACCCTACAAAATATTTAAAAAATTCACAAATTGGTTATTAGAAACTACAAGAGTTTATTGACTTTTTCTTTTGTGCGGCTGGGGGATGTGGAGTGAGGTTTTAAAATAGCACACACCTTTAAAAAAGTTCTCAGAGTACCATTTTTTTCACTTCATACCTGCAAAGATTTATGAAGTTTCACAACAGTTTTGTCAAAGGTGCAGGAAAAGCAGGCACTCCGTACATTGTTGGTGGGAGAGTCAATTGTTATGACCTCTTTGGAGGTGAATGAAATGATTTACCAAAATGCACACATCCTCTAATATAGCAATTCTGGACAAGATGTTTCACTGCAGCATAATTTATTGTGCCAAAAGATGGCAACAACCTAAAATGTCCATTGGTAGAGAATGGTTAAATTATGGCATTATTTTCACCATGGAATACTTCAGTCATAATGCTTATTTATATATAAAGCAGCTCTGGAACAACACACTAGAAACTGGTGAGCCATGTAGAAATGTCTCAGGAGGCAGAGCTGACAGGGGAGAACTAAGGAGGGTATAAATTTGGTTTAGAAATAGCCAGTCAAAATAATTGCTGGCCTCTGGAAGGGAGTTGGTTTTGGGAACAGGAATGGGAGGGACTTTTCACTTACCTTTTATTGCCTTACAAATATATTACCTTTCTCCACCCCATTCCCAGCTGAAGCAAAAACGAAACTAAAATGAAAAAAAGAAAAATGTTTTTGGTGGCAGAGGGTCCATTAATAGGTTGCAACACTCAAAAAACGAGATAAGTCCTAACCAAAGATTGAGTCAGTAGTTATTATGGGAATCATTGAGAGAAAGTTTAAGAGTTGAAGGTCACCTGACCATCCCTAGTTACCTTTTCTATCCACAGAAAACACAAGGAGAAAGGATGGGCAGGATAAGAGCAATCGGTACAAGGAAGACAGGAGGCCAGGAAACTAGTTGGATAGACACTTTATTGTGGTTTGCTTGTGGTAAGACATTAGCCCCTCAATGCATACATTTGCTCTGGAGAATATTTTGCTGGAGACCACAGTGTGATGCTCAAAGACCTTTAGCCCCATCTATGTCAGTCTAGTCAATGGCTGACTATTTTACAGTTCAACTAGTTAGAGGAAAAAGTCAGGAAAATCTGGTCTTAACACCCCAAATTAAGGGCTGCAAGATTTGTGACTCATTTGTATAAAGTGCTTATGTTCAGTGCAAAAAGGGCAGATTCAGAAGGGCAAGCAGATGCCCTTCCTGGGAGTCAGTCAGATGTGTTATATGACTCAAGGAAGGAAAAGTCACTCATACTTCACCCCAAAGAAATTTAGTATTTTCCTTACAGTCTTTCTCCTCTCTAATAAGACTGAAACTTTCAATCTGACAGATCTCCATAATACTTATTTATTTTACTTTAAAAATTTCATTTCAGAGGGAATTCCACAGGGTTTCTAAGCAACAGAGATGTTGACTTCAACTTCCAGTTTCTGTTTTTCTCAGCTTTAAAAAAGGGATCAATAGGCTGGGCTCTGGCTGGTGGGAGACTCAGGGCTGCATGGCTTCTCTTTAGGCCTCTCATTTGCAAATCCAAGTAATTAAGTATGACAAACCCTTTCTCAGATATCTCACATCTCAGGTGGGAAGACAAGCCAAGAAGCATTTTATCTAGTTTTCCACCAACTGGATGTAACCTATTGTCCCCTTGTTTTCTCCTCTTCCTTCATTTTTTTGTGGTACTAGGTACTTTTTTTCACACATGCTACCAGGCAAGCATTCTACCACTGAGTTACATCACCAGTCCTTTTTGTTTTATCTTGAGACAGGGTCTTGCTAAATTGCTGAGGTTAGCCTTGGATTTGCGATTCTCCTGCCTCAAGCTTCTGTGTAGCTGGAATGGTAGGTGTGTGCCCCCATACCTGGCTCCCTAGTTCTGACCCTTGCCCACAGGCCAAACTCTAAAGTGAATCCCTGATTCCTTCTGTTAAGACTAAGAAGTGCACTGCTGTCTTAATGACCCAGGTGTCTGAGTATCCATCCAGTGGTCCCAGAAAGACTGAAGGGAGAAGAAGAAGAAGGGAAATGGTTTCTTAATCAATTCAAGAGGCACAAACAGGACTGGAATTCAAATAGGTAAAGTCTAGCCATTCAGTCATAGGACCCTCACTACCATTACTCTTCCCAGACTCTCAGAGAGGGAGCCACAATCTTTCACCCATCAACTTTGTAGCAGGGATACCAATAAGAGCCAGCTCTGTGCTTGTGAGTAACCATCCTGCATCCCTTTTTGGAGAGGCCTGCCTTTCACTTCCCTCTGGATCAATGTGACAGGGACCCTTCGATCTGTGCATTAGCCCACAGATCTGATCACCTGTATTGCTGTCAGAGGTTTCGGACGTCACTACCTGAAAGGCCTCTATTCAAGGTTACCTTCCAAAGACCCACATGAACTCCTTGTGCTTGTGAGAGGAGACACTTGGCAAGCAGTTTTATTCCACAGGTAGCACTTGCCCCAAAGCCATCTCTGAATTTCAGGAAGGAAAGAAAGGGGAAAGAAGCAATCCTTTTGGTGTTGCCCTATAATTCTGTGTAAAACTCCTCTAGCTAAGAGGAGCTACTAAAGCATCACCATGTGGAGGGACTGTGTACAAACAGGATGACCCGGGTTAAGAACCAAAACGCAGGGAAGGATTTCAAACTGGCAAAAATCTAAAGGAAAGTGCCTCTAATGGAGGAGAGTCTCATTTGTTCAGAAAATGCTTGGGCGTAAACATGAGTGTACAGGAGCATGCACGCATGTGTGTACATGCCTGTGTACATACACTCACTCATTCTGAGGTAGAAAGAACTGGCCATCTCCAGACAAACACACAGATCCCACAATTTTACAGAAACATGGCACTTGCGTGAAAAGTCCTGTCCTTGCTGGAAGGCAAGTAGGGTCCAATCCAACTCTTTCCAACCTGGGGCAGAGCCAGAGAAGTCCCACTCCATGGGAGGAGAGAGGTGGAGGTTATCACTCCTGTCGCCACAGTTCTTTTGCTATGTTTTCCTGGTCTTGCTGCCCAGGGTCACTTCCTGGAGCCTGAGCCATGGGCACTCCGGGGGTGGCTTGTCAGAAGCCACTGGGTACAGATATCTTGCACTATGGCATCCCCGCTGCTCTTGGCAGCCTGCTGCACCTGCTGAACGAGGGTGGTGGCCCGTGAGTGTTCTTGCTTCACGGCAATCAGATAGGCAGATCGCAGCTTGCAACATGTCAGGTAGGCCTGAACCTGGCAATCGGATATGAGAAACAGTGGAAAGGAAACTATCACTGGTGAATCACCAACAAATATGCTGAGCCACATCAAAGCTCAAGCAGACACATTACCTCTCACCTACACATTAACAGGTAGGGTTATTGCCTTTGTATTATGAAAGTCTTCATATATTCTAGACATTAAGCTATCACATGGTATTATAATGTAAAAAGTTACTACTGGTGACCACAGATCATGATTTTATGGTTACTTGGTTATTTTTTCATCGATGTCTGTTTCCTTGACTAGACTATATGGTCCATGAGGGCAGGAAGAGTGTCTGCTTTTTCTACCCCTTGTATTACTGATGTTTAGCATGTAGTGTGTTCAGTAAACATGCATTATATGAATGAATTAACGAATCGATGAGCCATCATACCTTCTTGCTACAATGGATGCACAGATTCTCCCTTCTCCTTTTCTGTTTTTAATCTGAATTTAAAATCTTTTAACAGAAAGTTTGGAGACGAAAATGAATATACACAATTAGAAAAGGTGTACTTAAGGTCTAACCCCAGTTAGACCTGACTTGACTTCTTTTGCTTGGATCAGAGGCAGCTCAGTTTTGAGGGTGCATATCTCCCAAACCGCCTCATGAATGTGCAGTATGGTGGGGACGAGTGCCCCTTCCCTCTCTGGCTAGTGCTCTGAGCCAGGGAACAATAGCAAGGTCCTCCTGAGCTGCCACAGCCCCCAGTGGCAGCTGCCTTTCTGCTTCACAGTCCTCTCTGGGATTATTCTCACTCCATGTATAATGCTCCACTGTTTCTTTCCTTTTTTTTTTTTTTTTTGGTCTTAGTCAGTAAAGTCTTCCTTTCCTGGGTTCAATTACAGATTGTTTCCCACCACTAAAAGATGCCTGGCAGGTCCTGAACTCACAAAAGTGATCAAGTCCCGTTGTTCTATTCACTACCCTAGGATATGAGCTCTCACTCCAGCCTTCAGCTCCAGTCAGAGCCCATGCATGTAAAATATCCCAGTTAGTAGGCAAAATTCCTGCCAAGAGAAGAAGGGTATCTTGCCAGAGAGTCTGGAATAGGAACTGGATTAAGCGGATATGGGCAAGTCCCCAAGTCCTGAGATCACTTGGAACAGCTGCTGAGAGAAAAACCCTGAAGAGTAATACTGACTCTCTAGACTGCACTGTGCACACTTCCAGGGACGGAGCCACTGTCCTGTAGAGTGCGAGGCTCAGTGAAGGCTCAGGAAAGGACCATAGTTTGGGACTCAGGGAAACTGGCTGTCTGTTCTGGCCACTGGGTTCTCATTCTGATTTTAGAAAAGTAATTCTCCACATTTCAGAATGCTAGAATTTCATCTTTTCTAAACATTTCATCAGGATGTTACAGAAATAATAAGGAAATGTTTAGAATAGGTCCTCCTTAGCCCCTAACAATGCCCTGCAAATATAGTCCGGGATTAGCAATACTGTCACGGGGAGCAGCTCTTTGCCTGACATTTCTTTTCATCATAAAGAACTCAGCTACCAGAATATTCCTCTGTTGATAGTCAGGGTAGCCCTGTCTGGTTGGGCTTTCTTGGGTGTTTCTTGGCTGGGGGGCCTTCCTGCTATGACAAGAGGATCAATCCTAAGGTTAGCCACATACAGGGCAGCTGGGAATACTTTTGTTCTGGCTGGGACTCCTCAGAGTGACAATGTGAAGCAAAGGTTCACCAATTTCTGAAATAGGGAAGAGTTCACTGGTCCCAGGGGAAAGGCCCTTTCTGGCAAATGAGACACCAATGAACACTGTAGGCCAAGGGGTTGGGGGTGGCTTTTTCTTACTGCTCTTCTTTTCTTAGGAGAACAAAGAAAAGCTTACCCACTCTGGGAACCTCACTCAGCCAATCAGCCTAAGGATGGAAGTGGGACATTTTCTAGGGCTTTCTGAGAGGAGACATCCATATAAAATGTAGATTCAAGAGCACCTTAAAGAGGCCGGGGATGGAGCTCAGTGGCACAGCACTTGCCTAGCATGTGCAAGGTCCAGGGTTCAAGACTGACACCTCCCTCCCACCAAAAAAGAGCAGTTTAGGACACGTTTGTCTTGGGGGACAAGAACTGAAAAGGCAAAGGCTCAGAGAGTCAATGTTTACCTGTTCCCTATCCATTCCCTCCTTTCTAAACCCCTACTTAAATCTCAGTGCCACTTCTAGATAACAGCAGAGCTGAGGTACAAGACTATAAGTGATTACTGTGGAGAGCAAGGCAAACCCCATGTGCTGTCCATTACCATCACCATAGCTTAGTGACAGCTCAGCTCACCTTGTTGTCATCGCTGTGTATTGCCTGGATCAGGCCTTCCAGTTCCTGTGCAGAACAGAAACACAGCAGTTTTAAGAGGGAGAAGAGCCCATGACCTTTTGGGGGCCAAAGTCCAATTCAGTTTCATCCCAGCATTGTAACTCCAGCATGAGATCGCCTGCCTCATTCTTCCTTCTAAACTCAACTCCTACTATAGGAGCAATGAAGGAAAGCTAATGAGAATAGCAAGCTTGGGAATTTTGGGAAAAGAATATCTCCCAAGAGGCCTGTGCTTGGCCTTCACAAATGGATGTGACTCTGTTTACCCCTCAAAGAAGCCACAGGGATACAACTTCATAGGTAATAAGCTTCAAAGGCCATTTGCTGGCCCATCCTGATCTTTAGAATCACAGGGAGCAAGCAATTCAATGCCATCAGACATTTTCAGGTGTACACAATGTTAGAAAAGGTAATGTTAAGGGACACCTTCTGGCTAAATGGTCACCACCATGAATTTTCCTTATAAGAAAAGGGTTGTAGAGGCTATTGTTGCAAGGGGGTCAGAAACTAGAGTTTCTGGCACGCTATGGTGAACAGAGAAATAAAGTGGGTGATGAGAAGACACTAAAATAGCTGGAGGACCCAAGAGAAGGGTGAGTGCACCTGTGGTGGGATTCTCTTAAAGGCTTCCAGACAGTTGAGGAGGATGGTGTCCCCATCACTTTTGGCTGCCATGCCTGACTCACTGACACATTTGAGCAGCTGTCGGATCTCACTGTATTTCTCCTTCTCCACCAGCTGCTGGGCAGCTCTGCAGTAGGTTGCTGCAGCATCAAGCTGGAAGTCCTGGAACAGAACATGGGACTTAAGATGACAGGGGATGTCCACAGTGGTAAGGGAGGCCAGATTTAAGAAGTATCCACTATGTTTGCTGTAGAAAAACCACGATGAGTGTAGACACAAGAGAAAACAAACATAACAAACAAACCCCAAACAAGCAAAAGTTCATTGAGAGTCAGGCAGACATTTAGGAAGCATCCATAAACACTGTAACCTTATCATCTAAAATGGTGCATTTCACTTACTTCCATGGCATCTCCTTAAAATATCCTAACAGAATCCTAAGAACATTTCATTCTCTCTCTTGTGAAATCACCTTTCTCTGGTAAATGGTGTGGAAAGCTGGTATTTGCTGCCTTTGATACTTGGTGTTCCCTTAAGAATTGTTTTAGTGTTCAGAAAAAGTCCAGTTCATCAAAAGATTAATTTGCTGAAAACTGCCAGATGACCTTAAGCCTCATCTAGGTTAATTCTTTTTTTTTTTTTTTTTTAAATATTTATTTATTTATTTATTTTAGTTTTAGGCGGACACAACATCTTTGTTTGTGGTGCTGAGGATCGGACCCGGGCCGCACGCACGCCAGGCGAGCGCTCTACCACTTGAGCCACATCCCCAGCCCCATCTAGGTTAATTCTATGCCAGAGAAACTGGGGATAGCTGCCCCTCTGCCTGCCCACCAGGGGCATCTGTGAGTACAGCACTTTAACCAACAATTAAAATGGATGGGAAGACAGAATACTGGTCCTTGAGACATGCATGCTACATACAGTGTCCTGCCTGTCCCTCAATCAGCTCCTAGGGGTGTTTGCATAAACCCATGGTCATGGGGGGGTTTGGAGAGACTTTGCCCTTTGGAGTTTCAGTGCCTTGCTCCAGCCCCTGCTTCAGTGCTACAACCCCACTTTTGTCGTTTTATCACAAGCAACAGAAAATATGCACCCGAAGGCAGCTCCTGGATAGAGAATGGAGGGGCAGTCCACAGGGCCAATGGAAACCCTTGGCTATTCCCTCTAGCCTTGCTCCCCTGCAAGGGTGAGCAGTGGCTCTGTAGAGAAACAGCCACGGAACTGTACTAGACTAATTTCAGGTAGTTATTTGACAGCTTTTAATGAGTTTGTCATTGGTTACTTGGCTTTTGGCAAAACAGCCTACAGTCTTGCATTTGACCCAGTTCTGTAATAGCCACTTCCCTAATTTCATCCCTAATGTACATGCAAATCTGCTTTTCTTGGGATAAAAATTTTCTGAAGAATAATCTCAAGAAAATGTGGTCAGGTGCTGACTGCCCTTGGCATAATCTCAGATAATCCAAGTCATACCTGCAGAACACGGAATGCAATTCCAAAACCGTCTTCTACATTTTTCCCTCCCAGCATGACCTGAAAAAGGAGAGGGAAACATGCTTAAAGAAGCAGTAACTGCCAGGCATGGTGGTGCACACTTGTAATCCCAGTGGCTCAGGAGGCTGAGGAAGGAAGGAGGATTGCGAGTTCAAAGCCAGCCTTAGCAATTTAGTGAGGCCCCAAGCAACTCAGGCAGATCCTGAGTCTAAATAAAATATATAAAAGGTCTGGGGATGTGGCTCAGTGGTTAAGTGCCTCTGGGTTCAATCCTTGATACCAAAAAAAAAAAAAAAAAAAAAAAGGAAGCAGTAGCTATTGAATAGTCCCTAAATCAAGAATGAGATCCAAGCGTGGTAGTGCATGACTGTAATGATTACATGACTGTAATCAGGGGCTTGGGAGGCTGAGGCAGGAGGATCAGGAGTTCAAAGACAGCCTCAACAAAAGTGAGGTACTAAGCAACTCAGTGAGACCCTGTCTCTAAATAAAATATAATACAGGGCTGGGGATGTAGCTCAGTGGTCAAGTGCCCCTGAGTTCCATCCTTAGTACCCACACACAAAAAAAGAATGAGGGCCCCCATTTATTCAGTTGTTTGATATATATTTAATGAGACTTGATGGGTGCCAGCCACTCAAGACATAAGAATGATCAAAATTTACTTGATATCCAACCATATGTAACTCCAGTGGAGAGGAAGCCATCAAGCAAACAACTAAAATAATAACCAATTACAATTGTGACAATTAAACATGTTATGAAAGATGAGGGCTGCCTGGGGGAGGGGAAGCACTGTACCTACCTTGCAGGCAACATCCATTTTCATGTGGTTATTTCCAAAAAGGGTTGGCAGAGGCAAAGTGGTGATCTGAGAGGTCCCGGCACTTTCGCACCGATGCAGGAACCTGGTCACTTCCATCTGTAGCTGAAGTGTATTCATGTGCCTATGGGGACAGGACACTCACGGTACATTCTCATAAGGAGCATCACGGGTGAGGTACTGAGTGACTGAGAAGTCATAGAAGGCAAGGGAAAAGGCCAAAGAAAGGATGTGGAGGGAAAAGAGACTCCAAATACATTTTGGATAGTTATAAAAAGATGGAAATAGATGTCTCAGGGTCCCCCCTGCACAGAGTTACTGAGCACCTATGTGCCAGGTACAGCCACAGAGGTTAAGAGAGGCATGAGCCCTGCTCTCACGGAGTCAGAGGCTGGAGGAGAAATGAACAGTAACCAAACACAGAAGACATTTAATGATTGAGCCTACAAAGGCAACAGTGAACTGGTGGAAAGTTTACTTTAGATACCATGTTGTAAACAGAGGGATTAGCAAGCATGAAACCCGAGAAGAAAGGATTTGGTGTGTTGAGGAATCTTCAGGAGGCCAGTGACTGATGCTCATCAAAAAGAGAAGAGCTGGGCGTGGTGGCGCATGCCTGTAATCGCAGTGGCTCAGGAGGGCTCAGGAGGCTAAGAGAGGAGGATGGCAAAGTTCAAAGCTATCCTCAGCAAAAGGGAGGTGCTAAGCAACTCAGTGAGACCCTGTTTCTAAATAAAATACAAAATAGGGCTGGGGATGTGGCTCAGTGGTCAAGTGCCCTGAGTTCAATCCCCAGTACCACCTCCTCAAAGAAACAAAAAAAAAAAAAAAAAAAAGAGAGAGAGAGAGAGGAATACAAGACAGAGATGGAGCCATCAGCAGAGGCCAGACCACACAGGATCTTTTTTTCCCACTGTAAGGAGAAGGGAGTTTAGTTTGGTTGCAGCATGTGATACTAATCCTCCTCTCCTGCCCCCTTTCCCTTTCAGATGTGGTTTTTTTTTTTTTTTTTTTATATTTATTTTTTAGTTTTCAGCGGACACAACATCTTTGTTGGTATGTGGTGCTGAGGATCGAACCCGGGCCGCACGCATGCCAGACGAGCGCACTACCGCTTGAGCCACATCCCCAGCCCTCAGATGTGTTTTTTAAGGACACAGGGCATGGGCACAGACACTCCATCCCAGCCTTTCTGCCCTGCACTAATTAGCTCCCAAGCCTTGAGCTACCTAGACACATCTGCTGCTGTCATCTTCTTTCGGAAGAAGGTATTTTTCTTCCTTCCAGAGCTGCGGGATGTTTCTTGGAGGTAGATCTTCAGGTGGTCCTTGGCCTTAAGCAGCCATGAGAGCTTCTCTCCCAGTTCTGTATATGACTTTGCTTTGTGACTGAAGAACCGAATACAGGTCATGGCAGCCCGGACTTGGTCCTAGAAGTGAAGAATGAACATTCAGGTCAAAAGAGATCAGGGATGTTGGAGGCAGGACATGATGAGAATTCTGATCTGATTCCCATCTAGCCCTAGTGATGTCTCCATCTTTATCTCTTGCTTCTTTTTCCTTGCTATGCATTGGTTACCAGTTGAACTGCTATTTTGAGTCAGTCACTTCAGAGCCCAACAGATCCTAAAGTGAACTGACCAACTAAACTTTTGGGTTAGACATTATTTCATATCCCCAAAATAATCGAAAAAAAGGATACTTCTGCTTCTTCATTCACAATGGTTTCACTCTTAATGTAGTATTAAATAATTTCTCTGTGATTTAGTGGCAAGTCTCACACAGATTAGGAGAAATGTGTTGCTTCTCTCTTCATGTATTTTCTTTGAAAATACTTTTCCATCATTCCTTATGAATTCTGTATCTTTCTTACCTTTATATTCCTTGAATTGTGAAGAATGGTATTATGGACAAGTCTAAAGTTTATCCCTAAATTTAGCATAAAAGTTCAAATATCTTTTTAACAATGCTAGACAGCAAGATGGATTTGTCCTAAGGTCAAATAGCAAGGCAAGGGATCAAATGGCAGTCGTATTCCTCATCTTACAGCCTTCCCTGTACGGCGGGGCACCAGGGAGGAGGGGGCTGCTATTACCTTCATAAACTGCTGCAGCTCATACAGAATGTGGTAGTAGTTCTTTTTTTGTAAATGTTGGCAGGCGGCAATCAGGTATGTGCCCCAGCTCTCCAAAGTTGGATCGATGGATTCCAGCAAGTTTTCCAAAGTGTGTAACTTCCCACTTTTATAGCTTGGCTGGAAAATGCCTTCTATAAAGACTTCTGGAGGACTGTCCTGCAGCAGGGTAAAGTGAAAAGTCAGAAGTCTGGAGCCTGGAGCGGAATTCTGGCTCAGTCTGGGATCTGTTCTGAATTTTCTTTCATTCACATACTTTAGCATCCTCCTAGCACAATGCTTAATCTTTTGTGTGTTACAGATACCTCTGAGAATCCCACTCTAGTGACAGCTTTATGTATCTCCTTCATTTTGTAGAAGAGCTCCTTGACCAAGTTATCTATGCTGTCACCTCTTTCTTTCCCAGGATATCATCCTGAATCTGCTCTAACCTCACTTTTGGACCCAAATACCACCCAAACTGTGTCTTAGGTCACTAGGGACCTCTAAACTATTAATTTAATCCCAAGAGTCAATTCTTAGTCTCCTTTTCTACCTGATCTACCAGCAGCTTTTCCCTGTAGTGCTAGGGATGGCACCCAGGGCCTTGTGCATGCTAGGCAAGTGCTCTGCCACTGAGTTACATCCCCAGCCTATCAGCAGTTTTTTTTTGGCAGGGGGTAGGTACCAGAGATTGAACCCAAGGGCACTTTACCACTGAGCCACATCCCCAGCCTTTTAAAATATTTTATTTACAGACAGGGTCTCACTGAGTTGCTTAGGGTCTCACTAAGTTGCTGAGGCTGGTTTTGAACTTGAGATCCTCCTGCCTCAGCTTCTTAAGCTACTGGGATTACACGTGTGTGCCACCATGCCCTGCTCCTATCAGCAACTTTTGATAACAGCTTCCTCTCCCTCAAAAAACTTTTTAATTTAAATTTTTAGTTTTAATTGTGAAAAACTTCATTTGACCTAAAGAACACCAGCCTCTGTAGGTTTTCTTTCTATCTTTCTGGCTGTGTCTTCTCAATTTCATTTTGCTGATTTCCCCCAATCTCCCTGAGGTTTAGCAGGAACCTGTTCTCTTTTCCATCTGAACCTTTTCTCTTTTGGTGATTTTGTCCAGTCTCATGACTTAAGTACCAGCCCAGTGCTGATGATGCCCACACCCAGCCTGGTCATCACCTCCTAAAGTCCAGAACTGTTTATCCTGTGATATCCAAATTGCTTCCTAAACATGTCCTGGGTATTCAACACACATAATACATTCAAAACAGTATTCTAGAGTGTTCCTTGAAACCCGCTCCTTCCAGTCTTCCTTTTCTCAGATGGTAACTTCCTTTTCTCAGACTGTTAACTGTTCAAGTCAATAACTTTAGAATCAACTTTTCCCCCAAACTTCAATATCAAATTAGTCAGCCAGTCCAATTGGCTCTACCATAAAATGATATAGAGAAGCTGCCCCTTCTGGCTACCTCATTGCCCCTGCTTATCCAAGTTGTCACCACCAGGAGGATTGCTGCAATAGCCTCCTCCCTGGTCTACCATCTCCCATTTCTGCCTCTTTTCCAATGTCAACAAATCAACCTGAGTAATTCTTTTAAGTAGTGGTTTTCCTTTTAAATCCCCAGTACTGGAAAAAAAAAAAAAAATCACAAAGATAGTGCATGGTACAATCAGGAAACTTAAATAATTTGATGAGGGGCTGGGGATGTGGCTCAAGCGGTAGCGTGCTTGCCTGGCATGTGCGGGGTGCTGGGTTCGATCCTCAGCACATAAAAATAAAATAAAGATGTTGTGTTCACTGAAAACTAAAAAATAAATATTAAAAAATTCTCTCTGTCTCTCTCTCTTAAAAAAAATTGATGAGTCTGGAATGCAGGTGCAGATAGGATTTGTGATGAAAGTTAATTGGAGAAATATGGCAGATGGATCCTGGTGGGTGCTATAGAATGCTAAGGGATTTGGACTTCATCCTGTGGCAGTGGGGATCCACTAAAGGCCTGTTAGGGAGAGTTTTAGGAGGCTCACTCTACAGGCAGTGTACGCAAAGGGATGAAATGGACAGGCTAGAAACAGAACACCTTCCATACCCCAGGCACTCTGGTGTCAGTTTTACAGTGTCCCTCCCTGCTTGAGAATACAGATAAGACATTTCAGTTCAAGGGTAACTGTGATTACAGGAGATAAAAAGAAGGCTTCCTTCCTAAGCTGACAGATGTAAAGCAGGGGCAATGCTGTTGTCAGCTTATATCTGGGTATTTAGGTAAGCAGCTTAGCTCTGTGGACCACAGTTATCTAAGGAAATAGGACTAAATAATTTCCACTCTCAATCTGTGCTTGGGAGATGCATCTTTACCTCTAAACTCTTTAGTAAGCAGAGAAAAAGGGAAAAAGTTAGAAACTAAATTCCAAATAACATGACTTTTATGTGAGTTTTGATTCTTGAGACTTGGTTAGTAGCTAAGACACAACAGTAAGCCAAGCAGTGGTAAAAACATTTCTCTTTCACTATCCTGTAGGTATCTGGTTACCACAGTACTGTGAACTGTTGATGTCATTTGGAGCAACTCTAGAAGATGTGTGTATTTGAAATTTTCATTGTCTTCATTGATTCAAGGCAGTTTACCTTGGGCTCTTTTAATTTTCTATAAAATTTGGTCAGTATCAGCTAACTTCTTAGAAAGTGATCATGCAATATTCAGATAAAAAAGGAATGATGAAGGATCATGGTAAAATGAAGTCCTGATTACTCATCTGTGGCTCCTAAGAAATAATGCACCTCAGTGGTGCCTTTGCCTCTAAGGGGAAGAGGGTAGAGGATGTAAGAACAAAGTGAGTGGAGTACACTGTTCTTCCACCATGTACACAGGACCTGTGCTATGCATGTTCATGGCCCTTATGGCAACAACTCTGAGTGGACACAGTCCTAGGCCCTGTGGGAGGTGGGTGCCCCATATCACAAAAGGTTCACACTAAGTGTCTCATCCCAGGCACCATACTGTGATCCTGCTAAACATTTTGGGAGAAGGGATGAAATTTACTATTGCCAATCAGGAGAGTATTTTAGGATTGGGTTAAGACTTGTCACACAATCAGTGGACAATGTTTGTGTAGACCGAGTCTTCCATTTTGACCTGACTCTGCCAGATTTGATTTCACAGTTCAACAATGGGTTGAGCCTATGGTGGGGGATGTGGAGGCTCAAGGGAGGGGGGTGAGGAGCTGCCCTTTGTGGGCTGTGTCTCGGGTCCCACCTTGTTGAGGAGGTGAAGCAGGGCTTCCCGCAAGCAGCTGTGCCTCATGTAGAAACTGATGATGGCCAGGTTGGTGCTGTAGTTATGCAGGTAGAAGAGGCATTCTTGGTAGTAGGTATTGTTCATGATCTTCCCTTCGGGAATCACCTCCAGGGAGAGGCTCTGGGTCCGAAGGGTAGCTTCCAGTTCCCTCAGGGTGGCAAAGTAATCATCATCTTGCTGACAGGAAAGGAGAGAGTGGGAGAGAAAAATGGAACTCAGTGAGTTCTCAGCAGGCATGGAAAGAGCGCTTTCAAAGGCTTTTTCACATGGAAAAATGCTCATTCTCTAGTTTTGAGAATAGAAAAGTAGCAGAATACAAAATTCTATGTATTATAATATGGTATAACTTGAATTGCACTCAAAAACATAACTCAGGGGGCTGAGGTTGTAGCTCTGTGGCAGAGCACTCGCCCTGCATGTGGAAGACACCGAGTTTGATCCTCAGCACCACATTAAAAAATAAAATAAAATAAAGGTATTGTGTCCACCTACAACGAATAAATAAACAAATAAATAAATAACTCAGAAAAAATTTTTTTTGAGATGTTGCTTATATTGGCTCTGAACTCCTGGACACTAGCAATTCTCCTGCCTTAGCCTTCTGAGTAGCCCGGGCTACACATATATGCCAAAATCTTAAATACTAATTAGTCTGGGCATGGGATTACACATGAGTTTTTATTTTAATTAATTGGTACTGGGAAATTGAACCCAGAGGTGCTTAACCATTGAACCATATCCCTAGCCCTTTTAATTTTTTATTTTGAGTCAGGCTTTTACTAAGTTGTTTAGAGATTTGCTTAGTTGCTGAGGCTGGCCTTGAACTTGTGATCCTCCTGCCTCAGCCTCCTGAGTTGCTGGGATTATAGGTATGTGTCATCATGCCTAGCAACTTTTTATTTTTAAAATATTTTTTAGTTATACGTAGATACAATATCTGTATTTTATTTATTTATTTTTATGTGGTGCTAAGGATCGAATCCAGTGCCTCACATGTGAGAGGCAAGCACTGTGCTACTGAATCACAACCCTAGCCCCAGCAATTTTTTTATTTTTTAAAAAAGTTCTGTAGTTTCCTTTTTTAAAAAAATTTGGCTTTGCATTATTTATTCAACCATAACTAGTGTCTTATCTAACTATATGTAATGGGAGGAAATGAAATATCAAGTTGGCAGTTTCTAGCCAGGGCTAACACTGTCAGCTGAATCTAAGCTGACCCTTTTCCTGGGTCCCTACTGTTCCTGTCTTCCCTCCTAGAGCTGGCCACTCCACCGGCTTTGCTCTTACCAAGGAAATGAGGGGCCTCACTGTGGACTCCAGGTACTCAACCACATCCTGTACCAGCCTTGAGCCATGACTTAGCTGATTGAGGTCAAGAGGGGGCTTCAGACAGCGACTGAACTTCTCCCGTGCAGCAGTGAGATTCCCAGCTTTGAGGCAGGCCATGCCCCAAGCATGCCACGCCCCAGTGGAATCAAGCCCAGTCTTTGTAGAGACCTGGAAGAAAAATTGCTCCTTTTGGTGAGAGATGTTGCATACATGCAGATCTGAGGATGTGCCAATGACCTCTTTTATCCCTGTGGCTAACCACCTCCCCACCACTCTGCACCCATGCCAGCATGTTCCCATGCTGCTCATGCCCTGGATACTTCCCCTTGGTCAAGACAACTGAGAAATGGCAAGACCATTTTCAAGGCTGAGCAAAGACAACTCATTACAGTGGGGGAGAAGTAAGCTTTGTCTTTGGCTTACCTCAACACCCAATTGGTAGTACTCTGCTTCAAGAAGCTGGTTCCTTAGCCTGGTTACTGCAGCTGGCTGCAAGATCTGATCTAGAGATGGCACATGGCGATAGGCAGCAGCAACTAAAATATTCAGTACATCTACCTTGCTGATGTAACTACAGGGAGGAAAAAACCCAGTAATGAGGTTGCAGAGTCTTACTAAGAATTGTTGTTGCTTAAAGGTTTTCTATTTCATTTTCAATGTGAAATATGATGAGAATTTAGAGATATATAGACACTATGAGTGAAGTTTCTAGAGTCAGACTCTTTGAACCCCAGCTCTGTGATCTGGGGCAACTGACTTAAACTTTCTCTGCCTCAACTCACTCATCTGTATAATGGGTATAACAATTGGGAGTTTTAATGAAATATCTTAGTAAAAGACAGTGTCTGGGGCTGGGGTTGTGGCTCAGAGATAGAGCACTCGCCTACCATGTATGAGGCACCAGGTTCAATCCTCAGCACCACATAAAAATAAAATAAAGATATTGTGTTTACCTATAACTAAAAAATAAATATATTTTTTAAAAAAAGACAGTGTTTGAAACTTTTCAGCACTTGTTAAATGTTCATTATTGTTTAGAATGGGGATGCTCAGGGTTTCTATTTGAGACAAGGCCTTTATATTGACTATTGGGTGCTCACAAGTTACCCATTTGCTTTTTAGTCTTTTGGAACCCTGCTTACTTGGGAGGTTGTAGTATCGATGACCTGTGTTCTTGGTTAATACAGAGGTCATGTTACTACCATTTCTTGCAGGTATTCCTGTGTGGAGGCGTTCTGGCCCTTTTAGTCTAGGCTCTGGGACTTGACATCCTCTCCTTGGGCTAAGAGAGGACACTCCTCATAGCCCACCAGGACTGCTCCTGTGACCTTACTCCTGACATCTGAGGACTGGAAAAATGTTATGGAGGGAGCTGGGGTTGTGGCTCAGTGGTAGAACACTGCCTAGCATGTGTGAGGCCCTGGATTTGATTCTCAGCACCATATATAAATAAATAAAATAAAGGTCCACTGACAACTAAAAAAAATATTTAAAAAAATGTTATGTTGGGGCTGGGGATGTGGCTCAAGCGGTAGCGTGCTCGCCTGGCATGCGTGCGGCCCGGGTTCGATCCTCAGCACCACATACAAACAAAGATGTTGTGTCCGCCGAAAACTAAAAAATAAATATTAAAAATTCTCTCTCTCTCTCTCTCTCTCTCCCTCTCCCTCCCTCTCTCACTCTATCTTTAAAAAAAAAAAAAAAATGTTATGTACTCAGAGAACCTAAAGTGTTGCACCATTCTGTCTGGTGTTGCCTGAAACAAGCCCACACCTACAGTTCCTGAATCTTGTCCCTTAGTTCTAGCAAAAAACCCTGTGTGGATCCTGACTTGTTCACCAAAAGGGATTCTGGACATCAATGAGTAATTCTTCACCTTGTAGGGATAAGGAAGGGAAAAAGTATAGTATAAGAAAGCAGATTTAGAACCATAATATGCAAGTACATTTTAAAAATGAAAACACTTAATATAGATGATATGGATTTTGTTTTTAAACATTTATCTATTTTTTTGTCTATCAGAAGGAGGCATGAGTTAAAACAGTAGAAAACTCTGCAAACCAATACCTCTTAACTGGTTTGCATGGCAGCATACAGATGAATCCCCTCCCGCTGTAAAGGGTCAACAAAGGTTCTTACAATGAGTATATCTGAATACAGGGATGGGGAGAAAGAGGTGTCATTTGAAACCAAGAAAGCCCAAGGCACCTTGGGGTGGGTGAGAATCCTGCTGAATCCTTCCTTCATTTCTGCTGCCCTCAGTCTAAAGTGAATATTTCCTCCAAATACATCAGATTTTAAAGAACATACAGGACTTGAAGTTACCTTTGTTTCCTCTACCAAAGTTTTTTTTTTTTTTTTTTTCCCCTTTTCAAAAAAATGTTGCCAGGGAATGAAACTGGGTCTCATAAGTGCTAGGCAAGTGCTCCTCTACCACTGAGCCATACCCACCCCTCTTTTTCTTTTCTTTTCTCTTTTTTGTAGTTGCAGATGGAAAAAATGCCTTTATTTTATTTATTTATTTTAATATGGTGCTAAGGATCGAACCCAGTGCCTCACACATGTTAGGCAAGCGCACTAGCCACTATTTTTCTTTTAATAAGTAAATTTTATCTCATTTAATTACTGCTATTTGAGATATATTTGGCTATATTTTCACTTTTGTGTTAGATCTTTTTCCATATTTCTTTTGTTTTCTATCTTTTATTACATGGAGAGAATTCTGGTTTTATTCCCCCATACTCTCATCCTTTTCCAGTAATTTGGTAGCTTTTTGGTTATTTTCATAATTATAATGTGCACATGAGTATTGAACCCAAAGCCTTGTGCATGTTAGGCAAGGGCTCTTCCACTGAGTTATATCCCCAGCCCTTCTTGTTTATTTATTTACTTATTTACTGAGCTGGGGGGTCTTGCTATGTTGCCCAGGCTAGCTTCAAACTCCTGGGCTCAAGTGATCCTCCTACCTCAGCCTCCTACTGCAGCTGGGACTATAAGTGTTGCTTTTTATGGTTATTTTAAAACTTTATTTAAATATACCTATTTCTTCATTAATCAAATTGACAAATGACATATAATTCATTGTCTCAATATAGAGTGAAACTAGCACCCTTGCATTTCCTCCATTTTTGTTCCACCTCCATATGCTTTTCTCAACCTTCTGGTTTTTGTTCATGGAAGTAATAAGAATAATTAAATTTTTTGTAGTACATGGAGCATACCAGGCTAATTTCTTAGCCCTTGATGTGGATGATTTCATTTTATCCTAACAACCCTCTGATATTTAAGTATTATTATCATTCTCGTTTTATAGAGGAGGAAACTGAGACCCAGAGGGTTAGCCGACTTGTCTGAGGATAGGGAGTTAGGAGTTGGTGGAGTCTGAGCAAGTGTCTGAGGGAGGCATTTACACTTCAAAGAAAATTACACTCCCTGCTCCCAAATCTGGTTAGGACGGATGTTGGGAACATGAAATGTGAGTCACGCATCTGGGTGGATGAGCATGGAATTAGGAGTTTTCATTGTCAAGTTAATAAATGGAGTCAAAGCAGGTTGCACAGGAACCTGAGGGAGGCCTGGTCACACCTTTTCCATGGATACTTCCAGTTTATGCCTCAGATTGGCACAGTGGCAGGGATCAGTCACTTCCCAAGATGCTTTTATGGATCTATTATGCAGAACTCCCTGAGGTCAGTGTTGGGGTGGAGGTCTGTAGAAAGTTAACCACTGTACATTTGGGGAGGATATATTTCCTTTAAAAGCCAGAAAATTCCACAGACACTAAAGGTACTTCCCTAAATGATTTAAATTACAAACTAATCAGGGGAAGTCTTTACTTTCTTTTAGACAGGATATAGGTACAGGAACTCTGCTTTAAGGATACACTCTGGGAAAGAAAAGGACGTAGGCAGACAAGATGGGGCGGCAAGACCACTTGTGGTCAGGTAAGTATTTCATTAACATCAAAGTGAGATGCAAACATTGCAGTGTGTCTTGTCAGAGGATGGGGAGGTGAAAAACCATAGTGATGTGTCAGAAAAAGAGGTGCATAAAAACCACCTCCATGTAACAGAATGGAGACTCATTCTTATGTACCTGTCACAAAGAGCCAAGTCTTGGCTTTGGCCAGCCTTGACGAACATCATCTTGGCACTGAAGAGTAGCTGCTTCATGATGTCTGTGAGCAGCCCTGCATCTACCTCTGGGTTGGTGAGGCCCTTGGACAGCCTGCAGCAGTGCTCAATCAGCTGGTGGCCACAGGCAATGCTGTCCCGGTGGAGATTCAGGATGGCAATGCACAAGGAGGCACTGGGGGCCTAGAGGTGGAGAAAGAAGGGAGACACACTTAGTGAGTTCAGGGGCCAAACCATTCTTCAAATACAATCAAATACAACCTTTTTGAAAGGTTGAAAGACCCTGAAAGAAGGAGTCAAAAGTTCTACTGCAAAGCAGAAGCAGATCTAATTTCAGTGGCACTGCCTAAGTTCTGGCTGTTAAGTTTTGTCACTTTACAGGGAAGAAGGCAATTATATCCACATATTACCTACCTTTTGAGAATGTCCACAGGTCTCTCTCCTTTTTCTGGTCTACGGTCTCTCTGCATTGCTTGCTTGTCTGAACACCTTGAGGAGTCTGTTTTAAACCACGAACATGCTGCTGGTCTAATTAGTATTCCTAAAGCTTAACTGGAAAACTTTGCTAGGTCCCTGACACCTACCCTGCTTCTGACTGCAGAATTCATAGTCCTTCTCAAATCTACCTTTCACTTCCTATCCACATTCTATGTTCCTTTCACATTAACTTCCAATTCCCCAATCATGCCCTGTAGTTTCTGACACTGTGCCTTTACTCAGACATTTTAATTTTGTACTTTTTCCTTCCTCTATCTTCATTCCCCTTGTAGTGCCCAAATTTCTGCATATCACACTCTTAACCCTTTTCCAAGACTCATCTTATTATCATTATTATTTTTGGCCCCTGGGATTGAACCCAGGGGTGTTTTACCACTGAGCCACATTCTCAGCTCCTGAGACTCATCTTAAATTCCATGAAGCCTTTCCTGGTCTCCTCTTGTACATTTCCTGAAATGTTCTTCATCCTCTGCCTTAACCAGATTACTGGTCTTAGCTCCCATATTATTTCACAGTAAGCAAGTGCAGGCCAGGCTGTATTCACCTACCTCTGTTGTTCCTGCCATACTATTAAACACCATAAAGAAACTTAAATAGCCATTACAATTTATTACCATTACCTGCTCATAGTAAAATTCACTCCGCACCAGCTCATTTTCCTCCTCATTCAGACTCAAAATCCATTCCACTTCAGCCACTTTGGGGACTCTCACCACAGCTGAATATGGCGGGCTTTCGCTCTTAGAGCTGTCTGGCACTGAGAAGAGAATTGTCATTCATGTGTCAGTCACTGGTTTGCAGTTCAGTCTAGCCCAGTCCCGTAAGCTGGAGTGAGTTGAAGGCAAAATACACGCCTGCTATCTGAGGGCCCCTTTCTCTCTCCTTGGACTCTTTTGTTTCCTATAGGAGACCCCATTAGGCATGTCCACCTTCTTCCCCAGGCACAGACCTAGGATGAATGTCATACAGTGTTGTAATACAACTCTGTTGCCTCACATGAAAAACCCTGAAAGGCACATGGTTCTCAAATAGGTACTCTAAAAACAACCTACTGTGGAAGGTTATTGACCAAACTGTTAACAGTGACTACCTAGGGGGAAGGAGGAAGCCTTGGATATTAGGATGGTAGTGAAGTGGAACTTGCGGTTAGGGAGAGAAATAACCTATGAAAAGATAAGGACTAAATTTGTTAGTTGCTGACCTTCTTAATACTGAAAGCTAATGGGCCTGTGTGATAGGTTAATATGATAAGCATCAAGGGAAACAGACCAAGAACTGATAGAAGACCAAGAATTTTCTTTGGCAAACAAGCTGGACTGAGATGCCATTGAGTGTAACAACTGTAGCAGACAGACTGAAGACAGGGCCAAGTTGAGCATATGAAGAGTCATGGAGAATGTGATGAGGCCTTACCTTCTAATTGACCTGGATTCTCCTCTGGTGTACTAGAAACAGAAAGAAAAATTAAGTGTCTGAATCATTCCTTCTCTTTGTTTAGAGCTTAGTGTATAACACTGGCATTTACTCTGTTACTCAAGTGAGATATCAGGGAATCATCCATAACTCTTCTCTCCCTCACCTGTCATAGCCAATCTCTCACCATGTCCTGTCCATTCCACCTCCTAAACATCCTTTTAAATGTCCCTATCTCTTTTTGTCTCAGTAAGGGACTTCATCATTTACTACTGGAGTCTGTAATAGCTTTCCCATTGGTCTCCTTGATTCTGTATACTTGTTCTCTACTTTGAAGGTATAGCAATTTCATCATGTCAAATGATGACCAAAACTGTTCATATTAAAACCAACATAAAAATGCTATTGAGTAGAATGTGGAATCTAATTAAGTCTGTTAAATAAAATAAAAGCATGGAGAATTCAAAGCAATTTTGCTTCTGGATAGTTGCTTTGGCCCTTATTCCCAGAGTCTTGGTTTCACTACTTGATAACCTTTGTTATCAGTAGTGGAAAGACTGAGTGACACTTAGCCAGCAAACCTGGTTTTGATCTGTCTTGACAAAGGTGTGAACAGTGTTTGAAAATTTTCTGGAGGTGAACTATGTGTGGGAAAGTATAAGGGCTCTTCTAACTGTGGGTAACAAGCCAGGACTAGAGCTGACATAGGAGATACCCAAATATTCTGTAGGTGTAACATTCCTTCTGAGTCCAGCTGAATGAAGCCAGACTGAGCAGAAAATAGGTGAGGTGTTGAAGTAAGATCAGTGGCCTCAATCTGGAGAGGATTGATAAACCAAATGTCCTGATTTCAGAGAGAACAGCATGCAAGCCCCTTAAACACTGCTTTCTCTCATCCTGACCTCCTCTCATACTAGTTTCTCTGACCAAGATCAGTCTACAAACATTTTCCTGTAGAGTTAATGGCATTGTAGTATGAATGTTAAATTAAACATTTCTGGAAGTGGTCCAGATTTGAAATGTTCTCTAGAATGAGACTCTTAGAAATAAAAGGACCTGGAGAAGTGTGCAGTGGTCAGTATCAGTATCAGTCTCACTGCAGGACACTCACTCTTGGTTGTAGTAACTGTAGCACTGGTCACACACGCGGGTAGGGTTCTCTCTGCAGCCTTCCACCACCATTTTCTTGGTGGAGCAGGAACCACACACTAGCCGGCCACAGCGGCGACAATGATGACGCCTGTTAAACTGAGGAATGTCATTGGGATAAAAGAGGGAAGAAGCAAAAGTGAGACCACAATCAGTCCATTTATACTTGGTTGTAGTCAGATGTGGCTTATTAAGAGCACCAGGTACTTGGGCCTCTACTGAAAATGAATACAGCAGGCCTTGCCCTTAAAAAGCTGCCATTTTAAGATATCAGCTCATAGGCAAAGGTTCCAAGTCATGCAGAGTTTTGCAATTAATAGCTTCTGCCAAGTTTTACTTGTGTATGAGGCAACATGTGGACACACACAGCCAAAAAGTTGTGGGGAAGGAGTGATTTTCTCAGGCAGAGAGGATCACATTTCTGCACAGTATTGATGATGACGAAAAAGCATCCTTTTTCCAAATGTTTTTACAAGTACAACCTCATTTCATTATGAGAGGTTGATAGACATCTTATACCTTTTTAACAGAGGAGCAGGAAACAGACAGTAGAGAAATCAGATCATCATCATTTTCATTCACATTGAATTAATCTTACAGGCAGATATTATGCTAAGTGTGGTACCATTTATTGTTGTATACAGTCCTAACAGTTCCATGAGTCAATTAACATATCACCTCTAGTTTATAAGTGGATACTGAAAGGAGCTTTCCTTTCAATTCCTGCAGTGACGCTGAGGCCCTGTTCCACTCACCATAGTGAAGTGTTCCCTGCAGCAGACCATGCAGAGGCTCTCGCTTTCATCCGGTATCCACTGGTGCCTGGCAGGGGGTGTTGCTGGTGGCACAAATTCCAGCAGTGGCTGACTCTGAGGGAAACTCCTCTCCCTTGGACTGGGGGAATTTACAAGGGGAACACCTGGGAGCCAGAGGTCAGGGTAAAAGGTGATCAATGTTCCAGTTCATAATTCAGAAGGAAGAATAGAATTTCACTGTTTTACAAAGCCCTGCTGAAATAAAAGATGCAGTTAATGAGCATCAGTTGGCTGGTTGCATTACAAAAGAGAGAAAATGGAACACTGTGTACCTCCTCTTGAAAATGCACAACAAAGCTTATCAATTATTACCAAAAAATATCAGTCTGGTGTTGGGGTTGTGGTTCAGTGGTAGCATGCTTGCCTTACATGCATGGAGCACTGGGTTTGGTCCTTAGCAGCCCATAAATAGAATAATGGTATAGTGTTCTATGATTAAAAAAAAATTAAAAATAAATATCATCAGGGCTGGGCTGTGGCTTAGCGGTAGAGCGCTTGCCTCACACGTGTGAGGTGAGGCACTGGGTTCAATCCTCAGTACCACATAAAAATAAACAAAATGAAAGTATTGTGTCCAACTACAACTAAAAAAAAAAAAAAAACTGTATTAGCTTTAAAAAAAATTAAATATCATGTCTGACTCAAGATAAACTTCTAGCTCTAAAGGCCAGTGTCGTAGATATTCAGGAAATAGAGACCCAGACAGGGAGGCAACTAGCAAAATCCAGCACATATGTGGCTCTATGGGACAAATGACCCAGTTTTCTCCCCAAATAAAATAGAGGTGGTAGTGCTGGGGAGAATAAAAAAGCAAAGAGGTGGGGTGATCTTCTGTTAGAAAATACTTGAAAAGATATTTTAGCCAAAGGCCATGTGTGGACATTATTTAGATCTTGATTATAGAAAAACCAGCTGTAAAAAAATCTTTACTGGGAAAAGTTGAATACTGACAGGATATTTGGTAATAGTAAGTCACTGTTTCATTTTTGTTTAGGTATGATAATGGTGTTATGACTTTGTTTAATAAAAGTCCTTGTCTTTTAGAAATTTATACACTGGTACATGAAGCTACTCATACACTTACAAGTCTAAATCTTCCCCTTGCTAGTTATTGTAAATAACATGGCAAATTCTCCAAGTCTGGACAGGGAATGCCACAGTCTTTGATTTATGATACCTAAGGGAATTTCTTGTCACCTAGCAGAACAATTTTGGCTGGACACAGAAAATGAGAACTGAAAAACATTGACTCCTAGCAGCGTCCAGAAGACAGTGCAAGCATTCTTTCCTTTCATTTGGCAAAACAACGGCTGAGCTGCTTCTGCATGTAGGCCAGTGGGCATGTGCTGGAGACTGGGAAGAATGGGTGGTGGAAAGGGTGACCAAAACATGGCTGAGGACTTCAAGGACTTTGTTCCCTGCGTGGGTAATAGAATTTAACTGGGGATTAAATACACTTATCCTCATTATTAGCAGATTCTATATTTGTGAATTTGCCTATTTGCTAAAATCTCTATGTGAACTCAAAATCAATCCCTGCAGGGCTTTCAGTCATTCATGGACATATCTAGAGTGGTGAAAATTCTAAGTCTCTCAACACTCAAGTTCTCAGTTGAGGCTGAATAAAATGATGCTCTTCCCTCTTGTCTCAGCTCTCATGTGGCGATCAGAGGATAGAAACAGTACAGGGCAGCACAGAGTAAGAAGCTCTGGTGGTGGGGCCAGATGGATGGAGTCTGAATTCCAGCTCTGGCACTTGTTAGTGGGGTGCCTCAGAGAAGTCACTTCTCTTTCTCTTTTGCAAAATAAGGAAAATAGAATCTACTAGGATGCATTGTTTTTAGAATTTAAGAATATAAACTATGTGAGAAGTATGTGGTGTGTGTGTGTGTATATATATTTCTCTTTGGAGCAATTCACAAATTCAGTGTTTGCAGACTTTATGGACATGTTATAGCAAATAATGAGAGCCAGGTGGATGTTCAATCTCCTGGGATATACAAAGCTGAAATGAACTATGAAAAATATAATGTAAATGAAGAAAGAGACAAAAGAACCAGAAGGTCCAAATAAGGCAGAATTGAATTGAAAAAATGGGTAACTCTCAGAACCAGTTCTTACCAGGAGCAGCAGCTGCAGAGAACTCTGCTGATGATGATCTAGACAGGGTCTCAGGATCTGAAGCCTGATGGACAATTTCCTGGAGGTGAATCACAGATTCTGTCGAGAGGGAAAATGCTGACAAAATATTGGTCTACCAAAAGCATCTTTATTCCTTGTGCTAGGTATTCAGTTCAAAGCTTAGTTGGTTTCCCTGACTGTTATCTGTAATTGCTCTAGGTATGTATAGAATGACAGTGGCACTTCTGAGCCAAGAAGTACATGTTTCTTAAACTTCTCAAAAATCAAGCCATATTCAGGCACAAGAGATAATAGAACAAACACTAGGATTTTACAACATAAATCTAAAAATGCCCAGCAGGATGTGGAAGACACTTCAATGATGTACTTGATTTATAATATCTAAGAAGATATCATAGAAAAAAGAGCTGGCTGGGTACATTAGTCCATACTTATTTTTCTTCATTCTAGAAGAGGCTGAGTCAACTCAAATACAAGTGATATCTAATGTGACCCTGGGAATGAAGCATCCCCTCCATAAGAAATAATGGCACTTAGGAGTCCACTATATCAAAGTCAGACAGATGCTATTTCCAGTACACTTGGTTCCCCAAATCTTTATGTTATTATGCATGCAGTGTTGTTTACCATCCTTTAATTCTGGCTTGCTTCCTACTTTCTTCTAAGGCTAAGATATCTCCTATATAATAAAGAGCTGTCTCTCGAAGTATATTCCTTTCACTCTCAATCAAATCCAAAATAATGAAAGAGGAAAAAACCAAAACTGAGAATGTAGCATGGTGTTTCTTCCTCCATGTTGAATTGCCATCTAGGATGTTGGCAGTTACCTGATCGTTTCTCTCTCAGAGGGTATGGGAAGTCCAGGGCTTTGCCCGCATATTTGGAAAGCAGCAAGTCAACGTCATCCATAGTGAAGCCAATCTCCTGCCTGGTCAGCAGCTGGTGCAGGGTCTGTACAGCCACAGTGGCCCAATCCACTTTCATGTTCATCAACAGCTGCTCCAACATGAGCAGAGGACTGGAGGACAAATGGGAATAGCTGGCCCGGTGTTGCTCAGGCAGGGTCAGCAGAACCTGTTTGTGAGGTAGATTTGCAGAGTAAAGAAAACAGTAACAAGTTTCAGAAGAAACTTGAAATTCTTACTGGGAAAGGGAAAGGTGTCAGAGGCTAAAAGGCCCATAGTATTACTGCAAAGGGCCAGGAGTCTTTCAGGAAGCAAGGCAGAACTCCCATCTAAATCCTCCAGGTGGCAACTGAGAAGTACCCCAAGGATCTTTATTTAGACAAAGGGTTGGTAATCCTTGTCTATAAAGAGTAAGACAGTAAATCATTTAGTTCTCAGGATTCATAACTATTTAACTTTATCAACACGGCACAAAAGCAACCACAGGCAAATATATAAATGAGTGACATGCTTGTGTTCCAATAAAACTTGATTACAAAACCAGACTGAGGACTGGATTTGGCAGACAGGTGGTGATCTGCTGATCCCTGGCCTAGACCCTCCAGGTATGGCTGAGCTCTGCCTGGCCCTTAATGCATTCCGTCTATGTGAGGCTTTAGTTAGAAGGAATAATACAAGGTGATGTCAGTGGGCTACCTAAAGCTGGTACTTCCTATGTTCTACAGATAAATGATGAATCTAAACTCCCTTTAAAGGTCACGATCACTAGGCTTGAAATGGGTTCACTGGTTCTGTTCTGTCCATTACCAATTTATAAAGATCTTCCCCAACTTAGGTACAGTGCATCAAAAAGGTAAAAAAGGTTTATTTTCTTAGGGGAAAGTCATCACATTCACAGCCCTACTGGTACCTGTTCTATGTGAGAGAGTATATGCAATGGCTAATCAGAAAAATTACAAGAGTGCCAGAGGGTCCCCTCTTTCTCCAAACTCTCCTTTATCGGATTACTTTCTCTATCTTATAATTTCTTCGATTAGTGTCTACAAGTTATACAGCAAAGCTAAGGACCTATTATCTCATCTGTTTAGCAAGACAGACAACCCTCAAGACTAGTCATCTCAAGACCGGTTTTAATTGGTTTGGAATGGAAGGCAACTACTGGTATTTTTCAAAGTCCAAATGATTCTAATAAATGTCAGAACTGAGACACACTGATACAGCAGGTTCTAAGAAAAACACGAGAGAATCAAGTAAAATTCTCTTTGGAGGCAGGGCAGTATAAGTCCTAGGAGACTTAACCAGGATATGGTGGGATGCTAGGTTAGAATTTTATATAGCACAGGCTAAGACTATTCAGGCTAAACCTGAAGGAATATTCAAGTTTTCCATTTTGGGCAGGTGCTGGCTGAAAGACCATTGAGAGGGAGGGTTCTAAAATGGGAGTGGGGCCAGCAGTCAGCCCCTTAGTCATGCTCTCCTGAATCCCCTTTATCCTTACCTTGGATCCCATGTACAGTGCCTGGATTTCACAGTGTCGGATGTCAGTCAGTTCTCCATAGAAGTGGGTGGTGAGGTAGTTGGCCAAGAAGTGTGAAGTGGCCAAGCTAGGATGCTGGTCAAGGGACTGCTCTGTGACCTCAAGGCACATGGTGGTATCAGGGATTCTCTGCAGGAGCTGTTGCAGGAGAGGGTAGGAGAATGGTGAGGCCTGTTGAAGAACTCTCAGGCCAGCCTTATTTGGTTTGAGAAAGGAATATTCAGGTTTTCCATTTTGGGCTAATCCTTTCTCTACACTCATTTTTCACTACCTCCACAGCTTCATGAAGGAGCTATGGCCTTGATAGGACCAGAGTTCAGCAGAATCCTGGACCCATCTGCTCCATGTGGCACATAAAGCAGGGCTAGGCACCTTCTTCTCAAGCTGACTATAACTGGCTCTTTAAGGACATGAAGGGGCACATCTAAGATAGCAAATACTTTGTATGGGATTCTGCATGAAAAAGCCTTCTGAGCTGACGAATCTTCTTGTCCCTTCCCAAATGAAAAATGGGAAAAATCAGAGGCTTACTTGCAGAGCCTTTTCCTGATCTCTTCTTTCTAGAAGGTGGAGAAGATGCTTTTGATGTAGGCTGATTAAGTGTTCCCTTGGAATGGGGTAGAGGCAGCCCCACTCCTCACACAGCTCATATTCCTGGAAGGAAACACAACAGGTTCAATCCCTTTAAGTTACTGGCCTTGTTAACTTATCTAACTTTTGCCTGATTTTTCTCAGCAGTCTTGAGTCTTTTAAGCCTCAGGAATGTTTGGTAGCTGCTGATGGGATCTTCACTATGGGACTTAAGTGAGATCAGAAATTCAGAAGACTAGAGTAACAAGGTAAAGTAAGAAAATGACTGAAGTAGGCTGACTGTTAATATAATTTTCCTTCCAGCTCTATCATAAAAAAGAGAAGCAGATGACATAATGACACTTGGTGTCAGCTCTGGGTGAGAATGGGGGAAAACTGAGAAGATGCTTCCAAGGAGGTTGCACTTGCTCAACTCTGATTATAGCCATATGAAGACCCAGTATTGTCAGAATTCTAAAAATTAAAACAAAATTTTTTAAATTAACAAATGCCCATTAAAAATTTTTTTTTTTAATGAAGTGAATATGGAAAAATAAGAATTCTGTGGACCAGTACTATATGGGCCAAGCAAACATACTGAGGTTAAATTCTATCCATGCCCTCCTTTTACTTTCCCACCCTCAATTTATGAACTCTATTAATTTCAGGGGATGGAATTCTCAGGGCTTTGTCCAAATATTCCAGTATGGTGGTGCCTGGGATGCCCTCCCCACACTTCTTCCTGGGGTGCCTTCTTTAGGATGCTTCCTTGTGTCTCAGGTTATGTCAGGAGCCCTACCTGAGCTCCTATGAACCTGGCTTACTTCTTAGTTGATATACTATCTTGTATCCACCTCAGGAAACATCTTATGTCACCCATCTCCCTAAAATATGCCACTTCAGGGCAGGGACTAAACCTAATTATCTTTGTTCTCACCACTATCTAGCACAGAGATCCCTATATCCAGTAAATATTTCATGAACAAAAGAACATCTGATGGCTCAGTGGTCGAGTGCCCCCGAGTTCAATCCCGGGTGTACCACCCCCCAAAAAAAACAAAAAACAAACAAAAGAACACCTGAGTGAGCATCTACTTTTTTTTTTTTGATATTAGGGATTGAACCTAGGGCCTCACACATGCTAGGTAAGCTCTATCACTTAGCTACATCCCTAGGGTCTCACTAAGTTGCCTAGATTGGCCTTAAACTTGTGACCCTCCTGTCTCAGCCTCCCGAGTTCCTGAGTAGCTAGTTACAGGTGTGCACTACCATGTTTAGTGAACATCTACATTTTGAGCTATGGTATATCAGATTCTTAAAAGACAGATAAAATTCTAGTTAATATTCAAATGGCCAATAAACATAGGAAAGATATTCACAATTATTACTAATCATGGAAATATAAATTAAAACAATGAGATACCATCCAATGGGAAAAAAATCGAAGTTGGATAACATAAAAGTTGGTGAGTATATGGAGCAATAGGAACTGTGTGTGAGAATATAACCAGTAGAATTTGGTATCATCCTAGTGAAGGTGAGGATGCCCATGCTGATGACACAACAATTCCGCTTCTACATATACATTCTGTACCTAGTGTACATAGTATAGAAAAGCTCACAATGAATACAAGGACAAAAGCATTGATTGTATTATTCTCTACACTTATCAGTATGCTGGCAAATTTCACAATTAAAAAAAAAGGAATGTCATATAATTACAAACTGGCTACTGATACATAGAAAGGGGTCTAAACAACCAGCTAAGGAGTTGCAGCTCAGCAAGGAGGATGAAGGGGATACCACTCTGGAAAATGATACCTGTGCTTCTAGAATCATATTCATGACAGATGATGGGTCCTCAACACAGTGGCTCCTGAGGGTCTGCCAGTCATGCCACACTGGGGGATCCTGCAAGCCTAGAATCTAAGGAAAGACAGGAGAATCCATCAATCAACACTAGCTTCTCCCTCCCTCCATGAATGAGTCACTGATGAGTTCAGGGAAGAGCCATCCCTAGATGTCAGGCCCAAAGCCCAGTGTTAGAACTTTTAGGAAAGAGGAGGAAAAGAGCAAACAGGGCAAAAATTGTTTAGAGAGGAGAATGAACTCCTCTGGGAAGTAAAATCAAGCAGAAAAGGCTAAATGGGAGGCCAAGATCAGGGCCTTTTACTGGTGAAGACAATTCTGAGAGGCTCAAAGCTTATCCAGCCTTCTGGGGTCACTTGTTCCAAGCTGCATCTCAAAACCCCACCCAAGACATTTTCTTCTGGCCTTTCCTGCAGAATTTTAGCTTTGCATGAAAACTGTTGAAGAACCTTTTTAGGTGGATATAACACTTGCCCCACAAGTATCTTTTATTTTTGAAATTATTACTCTTATGCATCCTTTCAAAAGGGCTCTTGAAATTTAAAAATCTTTAAGAAAAAACATACATAAAACATACACAAGCTTAAAAAAAACCTTGTGGACTGTAGAGCACCATTTCAACAACTTTGTTATTATTAACCTTGCTTGATGCAGATGTATTTAAAATAACAGGAGTAAATAACACAGGAACCATACAGGAGGCCTCCTTTCCATTCACCTAAGAACTGAAGCCAGCTGCAGGGCAGAGTCAGCCAATATTCTGTGTTTCTTAAAATCCCCCATCATATGAACATAGGCAGAGGTTGTTAACAGGATGAGAAGCCTGTTTCCTTCTCTTGATGTCAGTGTTCATACCTTCTGATACACCTGAAGCTCTGCCAACTTCCTCTGCAACTCAGACTTTAGTCCTTCTTGGACAGTTGTGTCTGAAATGCAGTAGGCCAGGATTTCCAGGCACGACTCCAGGGGCCACCTGTCCACAAACCGTAGGGCCAGCTGACTTCTCAGAGATGCATCCTTTATAGGAAACAGGTATTGCCAACCTTCCTTGTCTATAAGACAAAAATGATGGCACAACAAGAGACACCAAGTTTAGCAACAGAAACGCTCAAGAGGCCAGTTTACTTCTTAAGGGAGGGCTTTGTTTGATCTCATAAAACAGGAGCTTGGAAGACCTTTAAGATTCACATAACCTTAACTAGTTTTCATATTTGAACTATTAGATGACAAGGAGAAATCCCACACCCCTATGTGTTCCTTTATGCAAACCTGACCATAGTCATGGGACTTTCAGAAGGCAGAAAAGTGGGTAAGGACAAAAGAGAGGAGAAAAAAACAAGGCAGGAAAGGGGTCTGAAGTAGCTTTCCATGTTTGGCATGATACGTATAGAACATTCTTTCAGATTCATTTCATCAGCAGAACTGTGGTTTTCCCTGAAATTTCTACTCTGCATCTTATATAATCACTTGAAAGTTACTTCAGGAAAACTAGTTTCACTCCATGGATATTTGCTATCTTACTACTTAGTAGCTGTCTTTCTCCCACACCCATTTCATAGCTCTGATCTTAGAATACAAAAAACAGACTCCAAGGATTTAACATCATAAAGCCTCTCAGTGGCTTTGTCCACAAGGAGAAGGAGGTCTTTTCTCCTTCCCAAAGGGCAGCCAAGCCTTCTACCCAAAAGCCATTCTCTACAGCACACCTGACTCTTATTTTCTCTAGTGGAAGATTGTAGCTTATTGGCTTTCCATTCTGGTTACACATATAAAACTCTTGGGGTGCTTTTAAAGTACATGATTTTTTTTAAACTTTTTTTTTTTTTTTAAATGTAGATGGACACAATACCTTTACTTATTTACTCTTATGTGGTGCTCAGGGTCAAACCGAGTGCCTCACATGTGCTAGGCAACTGCTCTACCACAGAGCCACAACCCCAGCCCTCATGGTTTGTTTTTTATAAATAAAGTTTTATTAGAATACAGCCACACTCATTCTTTTATGTATAGGCTATGGCTGCTTTCATGCTACTGTATCAGAGTTGAATAGTTACAACAAAGATCATATAGCCTACAAAGTCCTTTATAGAAAAAAATTGCTGATCTGTTTTAAAATCATGACTTGCGTGAACACCATCCTGGGCCTTTGAGGATGAAGCCTAGGTTATTTTTCCTTTACAGAATTTCAAAATAATTCTGATAAGCAGAATTGAGACTACCAGTTACTGGTTGTATGCCCATTCTAGAGTAGGATAAACTTAGATTCTAACTTCAAATCTACCACTTGCCATCCTGGCAAGTTTTCTAACCTCTCAGAACCTTGATCTCTCAATAAAATGAAGTTATGGTGGTACCTTTCTCTAGAGTCATTCAATGTGATGTTATGCTTGGTAAATACTTGCCACTAGTGAAAGAGATAGGTGTAAATTTCGCTCACCACATGCCACAGCACAGCTCAGGACTGCATCCCTTATGCCACTCAGATCGTCTGCATCTCGCCCATACACTTCAGTTAACTGTAGGGCCCGTAGCCAATCTCTGGTCACCAGGGCTTCCTCAAAGGCCTTGGTCAGTACATCCAGGGCAGTGGGAGAATGCAGGCCCAGGAGCACAGTAGAGAGACTGGCCTGACCACAAAGACTGGATGCCAGACTTTTCCCTTCCTCAGAGGGCCTGCGTAGGGGCTCCCAGGCTGCCAAGAGGGAGGCCTTGAGCATAGGGAACTGTTCCAGGAGGTGGTCACACTCCTGGGCTACCTGCTCTGCAGTCATAGGCATCTCCTTGCGACCACGTAGCTCCTTCCACAACAAGCTGGGCTTGCTGACCTTCGTTCCTGGGGAAGCCCCCAGGCAGGCCACTGTAGCCAGAAGTTTTGAGCAGGACTTAAGGAAGGACAAGGCAGAGGAGGTAAGAGCTGGAAGCGATGAGTCCTTTGGGGAAGAAGGGGACTTTCTCTCCAATGTGAAATTCTCAGTTGGCCGAGGGGAACTTGGCATAGAAAGGGGGAGGTTGTCCAGGCAGTGGGAGGTGTGCTGCTGGGCCAGGACACCCAGGTGGGTCAGAAGGGATGATGTCTGCTGGCTTTGTAGAGAAGAACAAAGAGTAAGTGGCTCACAACAGCAGCTGACAATGACCTGTGGCACACTTAGGCTGAGACCCTCTCGGGCCAGAAGGGCTGCCAACCTAGAGGGAGAGAAGCAGAGGGCATGTGAGACCTGAATACATAGGCACTATCATCCAGTCTTAATTTCTTAATGCTTACACAGCAAATGCAAACGAAAGTACTTTTTTTTTTTTTTTTAATGTATCCCTCCCCCTGCCCCCTGCTTTTTTTTTCGCAGCACTGGGGACTGAACCCAGTCTTGTGCAGGCAAGTGCTCTACCACTGAGCCACAGCCCTTGCTCTTTCCTCTTAAATATACACATGTATACATACAGAAGGTAGTCTATTGGATGCATTGATCTGTCCTTTACTTTTTCACTTAATAACATATTTGAGAAATCTGTCCTTACCCCTCTGTAGAGAGGACCCTTATAATTTTTCATTTACAAAATATTCCGTTATGAGAGGAACATAACTAGTCTCCTATTATTAGCAATGGAGTCTTCTGATCTGTTGCATATACATCACTTTTCGTACGTATAATAAAGCTTCAGGATGAATTCCCCCAAATGAATTGGTCTGTCAAAGGGTATATAAATTTGCAAATTTTATAGATACTGACAAATTGTTTTTCCACTGGAGTTATACCAATTTGTAACCCATTAACAAACTCTGAGAATGCTTATTTTCCTACAACCTACTTAACTATAGCTTTCAAGCTTTTAAATTTTACCTATCCATAGTGAAGATTTATCTATACTTGCAATATACATATTAGCAGTGGCAAGAGACAAAAAAAAAAAAAAAAAGTACGTTGATTTTTGAAATACTGTAAGAGTCAAGTCTGGAAGAGATTTCCACTCCCTGTAGTGACCCAAAGCACAACCCCACTGAGCCCTTGCTTTCCTTGATGAAACAATCAGGTAGGGTCAGGGCTGACTCCCATGGGGGTGGCTCCTACCTGTCAGGGGGAACTTGTTTCTCAAGCAGGAGATGTGACACCAGTTGGGAAGAGCTCTGTTGTAGAAGAACAAAGGGATTTCCTATCTTGACCTCCACATGATCTATAAAGACAAAGACAATGACCTTTGTTTGTACCACTGGACTCCAGTATTTCAGAGACCTGTTTCTTTGAATCCATACAAAAGTACAATGTCAAATAGAAAACAACACCGAAAGCCCTTCTGTTGATTCGTGCTAAGCAAAGGGTATCTAAACATGATCCTGATCATAAGTTTATCTAAACCAAACCACTACTTTAAAGATCTTTAACTCAGAAAAATTGCAGGTCTAGCCACTCTTGCTCACTTCAACCTGAACGAAGTGCATGCAGTACAAGTTGACTAATCCCTATACAAAATGCTTGGCATCACAGTGTTTTACATTTTGGAATATTTGCACACACAAAATGAGTTATCACAGAGATGAGACCCAAGTCTAAATACAAAATTCATTTCTGTTTCATTATACTTTAGATAAACACAGAGCCTTAAGATAACTTATACAATATTTTTAACATGCCTGTATTTTGACTGTGACCTGTCAAATGTGAAATCCCCCACTTATGACATCAGATTGGTGCTCTAAAAGTTTTGGATTTTGGAGCGGTTAGGATTTGAGATTAGGGTCACTTACCTGTACTCACTCTGTGGACTCAAGAAAGAATCTGGTACTCATACCAAAAATTTGATTCCTCTACTGGATCCTTAAAGCCACAATGGACCCAAGCTCTGACAGAGATATTTCTAATTCTATGAGATTTTATTGACTATTCCCATGTGCTGCACAAGTGTACTTAGAACAAGATGTATTAAATGGAGATGAATAAAAGGAGAATCTTATAAATCTGGTGTCCTTAGCTATTGCTGCACTCAGAACCTCTTAGTTTACCACCTTTTCTCTACTTTGCCCTAAACACCTATAGGTCAGTCATGACTACATTTCCTCTTTTTTGCTACTCACCAGGTTCAGAGTTCAAACTCTGAAGGAGCACTGCAGCCAGTGTGTGGCAGTAACTGAAAAAGGTGCCCACGTAGTCAGTCTGTATGCTGTCTACCACGGTCTGTTTGCTCAGGTTCTTTTGGAGGAGCTGAGCCTGGATACGCACAGGGTGGGCCTCCGCCTCAGGAGCTTTCTGGGCTGCCTGTTCCACCAGGGAAGACAGTGGAGTACTCCTAGACTCTGAGAGGAGTTATGGCAGGGGAAGGGACATAGGCTTTAGTCTGTGCATCCAGTTTTGGTCAATTTCTGAACAATACATAAACTGAGCCTTCTATACACTAACTTGGGGCATTCTACAGCTTGGGCAGTACACGAGGATGGGGGAAATAAAAGCCTAATTTGGTAATCTGCACAAAGTGATTCTCCGTCAGGAAGATCAGGCAACATAATTCTGTTGGTGCCCTGTTGTCTCTGGAGTGAAATATCTTTCTAAAAAGCACAGCAAGCTTTTGAGAAGGATTGATCAACATATACTAAGTACCTCCTGGGTATACTTCCCATAAGAATAAGAAAAATGTTTCTTCTTTTTTTTTTAGTTGTAGTTGGACACAATATCTTTATTTATTTTTATGTGGTGTTGAGGCTCGAACCCAGTGTCTCACACGTGCAAGGCGGGTGCTCTACCACTAAGCTACAGCCGCAGGCTGAAAAATGTTCCTTCTAACAGAGTGTTAATCATTCTTTCAAACAAGAGGTGGGGAATGGGTAAAGTTCAATTTTGAGATGTAACCCAGCCAACTAAGGGCTGGTTGAGCCCAGTTCTGGAGTCCTGGGCCTCAGCTCCAAAGTGCTCCTTCACTCTCAGCTGTTGCTTCTCCCAAGTTCAGCTCATATCTGCTTATCTGTTCCTGAGCAGACAGCCCCTTACCTGGCAGTGCTAGTGCTTCTCTCAGCGACTGAAGAACCTGATCCAGCTGCTGGGAGAGGGTGATGTGGCTGGCAATACAGTCCTCGGTTAGGCTGGGCCAGCACATCTGAAGCAGCTCAGTGATGCTGCACCGGGGAGGGCCTCCTCCCTTTTCTTCCACAGTCTCTATGGAAAGCAAATGAAAAAGTGAAATAGGCTGTTGACCTAATGTCCCAAGTCCCAGAAAAAAAAAAAAGTGTGGGGCACAGGAGGGAAGGAACTCACCTGATTTAGTTTGTCCAGCTAATGTAAGTGGATAATTGAGAATCTTAGTGATTTGCTGAAGAACAACTGGAAAACCTTGAATACCTTCAGTATTGAGGAGTACCTGCTCTAGCCGTCGACCTGGAAATAGATGAAGGAAAAGGGAATGCAGAAAATTAGATAATTCCAGAGATTGATGATACTCAGTATTGTATTTACTTGTGTAATTTTATCTTCCCTAATATTAGAGATGAAATAAATGTTGGACCATTTTGGATGACGATCCTCAAGTCTGATTTATTCCATGCCTGAGGTTGTAGGGCTCTGGTGCGATGCCTTAGCAGTCAACAGCCCCAGATTCAGAATCTCTGGCACTCTTGTGGAATTTGCTGTCCCAAGCCAAATGGGCACTTTTCGTAGATTTGCCTTGGTTATTACCTTTGGCCGTGGATTTGAGCTGGTATCCTGTCTTCTCTGATTGCCTAATTCTGTCTTCATATACCTGATTCCTCTAAGAATTCCATCTGCACATTCTGGGACAATATTAACCTCAAGGCATGATTCTCCCTGCAATTGTGATCCACTGAATTTTCTTTTATACATGGCTTATAAATTCATGACGGTCCCAGGATTTAAGGTAGGTAGGTTCATCCAGGAGGGAACTGCGGTCTAAAGGCAAAAATCCATTTGTACTTTTCATTTCTGTGGTGCTGCAGATTGAACCCAGGGCCTCAGGCATGACAACTGCATGCTCTGAGTTACAACCTCAATCCTTATTTGGGCCATAGTTGAATGTATATTTCTTCCCTAAATTTTTTTATTAGAGTTTTATAGTTATACATGGTAGTTGGATTCATTCTGACAAACTCATACATGCATGGAAATTGATTTCAGTTCATGAACCCCACCTTTTTCCTTCTGTCTTCCCCTTCCTCTCCCATTCTCCTTCCTTTACTCTATTATAGACTTCCTTTTGCTTGTCTATTAATTTAATATTTGATTGGTTCTTTTTTTTTGATTGGTTCTTTATGTTATCTTTCCTTCCCCCTTTCCTTTATTTTACTCTAGTTTCTGCACAAGAGAGAGAACATTTGACCTTTGAATTTCTAAGTTTGGCTTATTTCACTTAGCATGAAATTCTCAATTTCCACTCATTTACCAGCAAATGCCATAATTTCATTGTTTCATGTGACCAAGTAGAACTCCATTGTGTGTGTGTGTGTGTATATATATATAGACACACATTATATATATATACACACACACCACAATTTCTTCACCCATTCATTTATTAATGGGTGTCTGGGTTGATTCCATAATTTAGCTATTGTGAATTGTGCTGTTATAAACATTGATGTGACTATTTCACTGTGGTGTACCAACTTTAGATCTTTTTTCTTCCCTGAACTTAATGCTAAGCCAAGAAAGAATATCCCCAAATGATTGTAGGCTGCTATATCCATTAAGAGGAGACTCTCAACAGACTATATTTATGCCATCAGATTGGTCATGAGGACATTTAACATTTACTTTCTCCTTGTTCTCTGTCTCCTTATAATCACTTTCATCTTTCAGAAGTTATCAAGTCTCTCAGGAGCTTATCTCCTCAACTGAGAATGAAGGGTAAGGCTAGCAGCCCACTCACCCCGGCTTTCAAGGCTACTGTGCAGACGCCGTTCGGCTGTTTCCAAAAGCTGCTTACAGGTCTTCCAGAGCTGGCACTGAGAGCAAGCTAGGTCAAATGCAGCCATGGCAGGGGGACTGAGGTCTTCCAGAACCCCTCTCAAGGGAGCGGTGGGCTCCATTACAGTAGTGCTTATCCAAAAGTCTTCCTGGAGCGTAGGAATAGGGTCTCCAGAGGTGCTAAGAAGCTTGTCAGTCACATCCGAAATAGAGTAAAATACCATCCCTGGAAACCCAGTATTGGAGAAAGCAAGGGGTTAAAATGATTCTAATGACTACTTTCATTATAAAAAGTAGTTATTTAAACAATGTTCAGGCTGTTCTGCACAGGATCTACGAACATCAGGACTGTCATTACAGGTCACTCCTACAGCATCAAAACAGAGGCATGAACAGGAAGACCAAGAGAAACTCAGAAAAGCTAAAATGAGGGAGGGTGTCTTCCAAACAGGGTCTAAAGGTAGGCTGAGAAAGAAAGAAGCAGGTCTGTGTGTGCTAACTGGAAGAGATACCTAATATACTTTCATTATCAAAAAAGCAAGGTAGAAAGCAGTATTCATTGTAAAAGCATATTTATATACAAAATATAAAAAGGATGTACCTATATTTTTTTAAATAGACAGAGACAATTTCTGGGAGGACATGTAAGAAGCAATATATGATGGTAATTTGATGTATAGACCAATAAGACTCATAAGAAATGTGAAAATGTGGGACCAGATTCTACCAGATTCTCAAGAAATAATGGAAGATGAGCTTTTTGGCAGTGTAGCCATAGCTGGGAAATTGAGACATGTGGACCTATGGGCTATAACTATTGATACACAGCCTCTTTACTTTGGAGATAATAAAATTGTATGCTTTATCCCTCAATAATTATATGTGAAGGAGAACCCCCCCCCCCCTTTTTGGTGGGTACCGGGGATTGAATCCAGGGGCACTTAACCACTAAGCCACATCCCCAGTACTTTTTTATTTTGAGGCAGGATCTTACTAAATTGCTTAGGGCCTTGCCAGGTTGCTAAAGCTGGCTTTGAACTTGTGATGTTCAGACTTCTGAGCTGCTAGGATTATAGGTATGCACCACTGTGCAGGCAGATAATAAACTCTTAACTATTTCCCAAAGCCTAAGATAGTGGCTGCAAAACACATGGTGGGAATCACATTCATGTTCTTATTTAAGTCACAGAAGACAAGCTTATTGGAGTGGCAAGTAATGTGAACACCTGATCAAGGAGGTTGGGTATGGCTCGAAAACTACTCTGAATGTGCCAGGATTGCTATTTTTCAAGACAGTATGCCCATCCTCTTGAAGAGCTTATGATTTGAGTGATTTCTCCCTTTACATCCACTGCTCCTAGCTACCTTCTCAATTATAGTGGCAGCAGGGAAGAAGTCTGACCTGCGGCGGCAGCGCTGCCAATAGCCTGTAGAGTTGAGCGGCCACTTCCAGTCCTCCGAATGGTGCTGCTACCCCCATCTGAGTTCTGGTTTTCAATCTTGTGCTCTACTCGGGCCAGCTCCTGGATCACTTCCTGATAACGCTCCATGAACATCAGTTCCCCTGCACTGGGTGAAGACTTCAGGTTGAATGTGAATACCACCTGTCATAGGAGAGGGAGGAGAGCATGGCTGTGGTGGGTCCAGAGAGTCAGACAATGTCCAGAGACAGTAGGTCTTGACAATCATTGGACTATGGCCCTCAGATGTCTTCTTTGGAGGGTCAGAAGAACACTGAACATTAAAAGAATAGATCAAATATAAAAATAACCCATAAAAGTCAGACAGAAAACCAAAATCCCAATATAAAATAAGCAAAAGATGTAGACAGTTTCAGAGGAAATACTTTGACTAGTAGAGAAATGAGAAAATATTTCCACTTACTCGTAATCCATGAATTAAATAACAATATTATTTTGCATCTATCACAACAACAAAGGGTAAAAATAAATCCTCAGGGTGGGGGGTGGTGTAGAGTTAAACTGTCACAATTGTTTTTAAATAGTAGTTTGGCAATCTATAAAGCCATATAAAAATAAATCTACATAAATGTCTATAAAGACATTTTTAGTCTTTTGACCCAGTAATTTTTACGAGTAAGTTTGTTAAGGAAATGATCCAAAAGGCTTAACACCTAAAGGTGATCATCTTGGCATATTACAACTATCATAAGGTTGAAAATAACCTGAATGTTGGGCAAAAGGAAAATGGCTGAGTGCGACTTGATCATATTACAAGGTCACTAAAATTGAAATTATAAGGTCGATGCTTGTATTATAATATAAAAAAAAGACAACTTAAAATTCTAGACATAAAATAATTTCAGTTACCTAAAAGGGCATATTTTTTCAACAAAAAATATTTGCTAAAAAATACTGTCTTTAACATTGGTTGTTCCATTCAACAGGTTTAAAGTAATTTTATTTTGTTAGTAATACTTTCTGGAATTTTCTTATAATAAGCACAACTTGTTCTATAACCATGTTAAAAAAATAAAGTTTTTATTAAAGAAAAAAGAAAAAGAAAAAAAAAAAAAGAAACCAAGGCTAAAGGAAAGGAAGAGTGTGGAGGCCATTTAGGGATCAAGGCACCATGACCCAGCTGACCTCCTTTGGATATGGATTTTAAGAGAGGCTGGGGAGCAACAACAACAAAACCAAAGAAACCAAATTTTAGGGCTGGGAGTGCAGCTCGGTGGTAGAGCACTTGCATAGCATGTGTGAGGTCCTGGGTTTGATATCCAGTACCAAAAAAGCAAAACAACAGAAAGAAAGACTGGGGAGGGTTCTCTCTTGTCCAGAGGATCATAATTATCATTATTATTAAAGTATGAGATTTAAAATAATCAGAGGAAATATAATCCTATCTCCTAGATTGATTCCTTAATAACTGAACTCACAGAAAAAGAAAAATTCTGACCTCCATGTTTAGTGACTGGCACAAGTATCAAAAATAGACCAGGAGTTTTGAACATTAATAGTACTATTGAGTTTAAGCAACAGCAGAAGATTTCTGCATTTCTCACAGCTTGTGTGTAATCCTCTTAGCAGTCCTTTGAGGTGGGAAAAAGCAGGTATTATATTTAACTTCAACTTTCAAATGAGAATTCCAAAGCTCAGAGAGGTCAGGAGTCTTTCTGATCGTTACTCCACTGCTGCTTCCCTGATACACCATGGGTGTGCTAGTTTGGCAGCTCCCTATATTTCTTGTATATTGAACTGGCAATCTATTTATTATTTTTAAATTTTTTGGTGCTGGGGACTGAACTCAGGGGTGCTTTACAACTGAGTTACATCCCAAGTCCATTTTACTTTTTATTTTGAGACAGGTTCTCCCTAAGTTACTCAGGCTAGCCTTAGAACTTGTGATTCTCCTGCATCAGCTTTCTGAATTGCTGGAATTATAGGCATATTGCACTGCACACCCCATCATTCTATTTATTATTTAAAACTGTCTACACCATGATTTTTAACTATATGAAAACATGGATGTGTTCAGAGAAAGAGTATAAGGAAAGAAACCAAAATATTTCACTACTTTGAAGGGGTGGGATCATAGCTGAATATTTTTATCATCTTATGTTAGGAACATAATTCAATATCTCTAAATCTACAATGCTGCAGACTGGGCCTGGAAACTCCTTTGTAATTCTGTTTGATGTGGCTCCCCAAGTGATCGTGAGTGGTTCTGGAGTAACGATTATCCAGCTTTACCTGAATCCCGGTGGGTTATTGCCAGGGACCGACTAGGCATTCTACACTCTGACAAGGTGCAGCTGAGGCTCCTTTACCTGATGGGCTTCTGCAAAGTTTCCTCGAAGGATGCAGGATGCCAGTAGTGACTCAGGTGGGGAGAACATCATGGGGATGAGTGAACTTTGAGGTTGGGGTTGCAACCGACCATCTAACTCATTCCGCCCAGACACAGCGCTCAGACTCCCCTCTGTTGGAACACAAGAACATGGGGTGGGGAGGCATTAAGAGAAATTGTGGAAAAAATCATATTGCTTTGTCCTCTTACCTCAAAGTCCTTCTCTAAAAAGGTCTACAAGTGGGTCTTGATTTTTTCCTCGAAAAAGCAAACCTATGCTATCATCTTAGAATATAAGTCAAGTACCAAGTATCTTCCTTGGCATTCACCTGTTTTCTCTCTGTTGATGAGTAACTCAATTGAGTGTGAAACAGCCCTTTCTCCTTTTTTAGCTGAAATCTGTTTAGTCATCTGCAGAACAACCTTCTTGAACACACACATCAATTGCTCAGTCCTGATTTTTACACCATAGTATATGGCAACTCTGTATCAGAACACAGCTGCTTGAAGCTGGCAACTGTTGGGACCCACATACCTGAAGTACTTGTGCTCAGCTCACTACTTGTACTTTCCAGGGATGGATTGGAACTTCTATCCCGGCCATCTTGTGGTGTCAGGAAGAAGAGAGAAAATAAGGTATCAATTGTTTATAGTGCAGAAGGTGTGACGCCGACATGAAAGCCAAGATCTTGGTAGAGTGAGAGGATAATAGCTAACTACTACCCATGCTGCTCTTACAATGGCAAGGGCAAAGTGTAGGTTTAATATGGCCCCAGTCTCATCTGGTAGTAGCCTATATCATTAGTTTCCAACTTGTAGGTCTTGGAACCCTAGGAGTTTTCAAGTTATTTCTAGGGGTCAGTGACCACAATGAAAAAATAAAAGCACAATTATAACCAGAAAGCATTAGAGTGCAAAGAAGGGTTACAAATGTTCTGACATAGAAAATGTATCCTTTTTTTAAATTTTGTATGTTTTTTAGTTGTAGATGGACACAATATCTTTATTTTATTTATTTATTTTTTTCTATTTGGTGTTAAGGATCGAACCCAGTGCTTCATGCATCTGAGGCAAGCGCTCAACCACTGAGCTACAACCTCAGCCCCAGAAAAGGGTATCTTTATATTTGAAAAGGTAGGGAACCACAGTGTGATATGTGGCCTACCAAAGACCACCCTGTTCAAAGCCCTGGAAAAAAAGCTTCTTGACAGTAGTTTTCCAGAAGTGCTAGGGCTTGCCAATGAAGCCTTCTGTCCTTTAGCATGGTCATGGGGATCATATCACCCCATGCAAGGAATACCCTTGGCTCAGTGTTTGGGTTCCCCTGTAGGAAGAGAAGCAGAAAGCTGTAGGAAAGAAATGATGGGCTGAACATTCTTGGGTTGGGTGAGTCAATTGGATGTAAACTCTGCCTTCTGACCCAAACCAATTAACTGAGTGGTTTGAGGGCCTGGGAAACTCAGATATGAAGTTGTTCCAGGTTTCTCTCACAGTATCCTCCAATCTATCCAGTATGTTCACCTTTCTTATTGCCACTTAGCTAGAGTCTATTCATTCCCTGGAGCTTGGTTCCAGTCATCTCTGTCATGAAATCTGTTTCCTTGACTCTCACAGGCCATGCTTATGATCCCTTCTAACAGATTTCTTTGGTTTTCAGGGAGTCTATCAATTTAGTTTTTCATGTATACTGGCTATGCTGGTACACTACACATTCTTTGAAGGCAATGGCTTGATCTACGCCTTTATTCACTTCTGACAAGATACCTAGTATTATTGTTTGGCACATGGGAAACACTTATTTTTTGTTAATGGTCAAAAAGATCAGTACCAAAAACCATCATGAAAATTTAATTATCTAAAAATTTAATATTGTACTCCTGAATAATTCTACTGTATTAAAGGCCTTTAAGAAAAGCTAATTCAAAAGACAAAAATAGAGAAAAAATTATAGCACATAATTTTCATTATAGCACAAACTATTTTCATTTATATATATATAAATGAAATTATATTTTCTATAATTCAACAAAACTGGTAAGTCCAATAGAAAAATGAAACTTGTATATGATTATGTAGTTCAAAACGGCTGGGAAGAGGTGTGCCTTGGTTGTTCGGCCATCTGCCTGTCTGGCCTTTGGGCCTGGGGAGGGCCAGCCCCTGGGAGGTGGACTATGTAACCTGACCATGCAAAGATCCTTATCACACAGGAAGAACATTTTATTGACATTTAGGCCTTTTATATTTATCTCAAAACAAAGTTCTAAACTCAGGACATGTCAGATTCAAAACAGAAAGAAGCCCTAGGGATGCCATTTATCCTGCTGACTTCTCCAGGAAGAAAACAGCAACTTATGTGGGTCTTCTGCTGCAATTTGCTTAATTACCAAGAAACTATTTTGCAAACTGAAGGCTGATGTTTAATTTCAAACAGTGGCTTAGGTCCATTAATTTGTGAATTCTTTGCCTTTTGCTCCAAATAAGATGACTAAATAAATGGCAAGTTTAGATGAAAAAAGAAAATATATATGTATGTATATATAAGTGGCTAATGAGTGTATGAAAAAAAACTCAATCTCATTCAAACTAAAAAAAAAAAAAAAATTAAACAGTGGAACATTGTTCTTGTATTGATTGTATTGGCAAAATATTAAAAAATCTGATATACTCACTGTTGATGAATGCATGTATAAATGGGCAATCACATCTAGTTTGAAGAAATATAAATCAGTCTACTCATTTTCAGGTAATTTGATAATGTCTATATTTTATATCCAAATACCTCTGATCTAGCAGTTCTGCTAGGAACTTATACTACATTAAGTATACATTACTATATTATGTAAGTATGCATAGAGAATGTATAAGGTTGGTTACTATAGCATTGTTTTTAATAGTAAAAACTCAGAAGCAACTTAAATGTCCACTAATGGAGTATATAGGACAATGTAATACTACTCAGCCTTAAAAATGTTAAGTGAAAGGAAGCTCTTAGCCATGTAAGGTGGGTATGCCTGTAATCTCAGCAATTTGGGAGGCTGAGGCAGCAGAACTGCAAGTTCTACGCGTACCTGGGCAACTCAATGAGACTCTGTCTCAAAAAATAAAAAGGGCTGAGGATATAGTTCAGTGGTAAAGCCCCCTGCGTTTAATCCTCAGTATCACACACACAAAAAAATATTCTCAATATATAATATGATACATTCATGTATATAAAAGGATATGTGAAAAAGCCATGTTGCAGTTCTTAACACACACACACACACACACACAGTATTATGCATCTGTATATGTGAAAAGATATGTGTGCTTGTACTATATAGTTCTGGAAGGATATGTAAGAAACTATTTAATGAAAGTTTGCCATGGCATATGCCTGTAATCCTAGTGACTCAGGAGGCCAAGGAAAGAGGATTACAAATCCAAGGCCAGTCTCAGCTATTTAGTAAGGCCCTAAAAGCAATTTGGCAAGACTATGTCTCAAAATAAAAAATAAAAAAGGGCTGGGGATGTAGCTCAGTGGTAAAGCACCTCTGGGTTCAATTCATATTACCAAAAAAAAAAAAAAAAAGATAGAAAGACTTAACTTGGGCAAGTGAAACCAGGATGAGCTCATAATGCTCATAATACTTGTTGTTTTGACCATGTGCTTTATCTTAAAGAATATTATACAAGCGGTGATATACCATTTGCCTGGTATATGGGAGTGAGGCATGGAAAGAGAGCTCTTTAGATTACCTGCGCGGCTCCGTCTTGTCCGACGACCCCGGCGAAGGCTAGAGCACCGAGGGGCAACAGGCCGATATCTTCGGGATGGTTGTTCCTCTGATACAGACAACATAAGGACAGGGATCAGATTTAATTTGGCCTGTCTCTTGGGGGAATGAGTAGGGCATGATCTATACTGACCTCTGAGACATGGAGCACTATCCCAGTGTTCTGGCACTGGTTGCTAAGATGATAATGCCCTGAGTAACAACAGAGTGATTCCCACACACTCCTACCTTTCTAGGATTTTTCTCTCTTCCCACTTCCTGGACCTACCAGTTCTGCTGTCTCCTCTTACCTGAGACCTGGTTGCTTGTTACCACTTTATATCTCCACTGGGCTTCAGAGAGGACCTTGGAAAACCGGTGCAGGCGGCTCCGCAGTCCATCTCTGCTTCCTGAATGGCTCTGGTCTTCTAGCAGCTGGGCCTTTTCAGGGGGGCTGTGGTTGCTGATCTCATCTAGCTGCTCCTGCAGAAGCCTGAGGAAGGCCCCTATTGCAAACTCATCAGCCAGGAATCCACTGACACCACTAGTAAAGTGCTTTAGATCCAAAAAGCTGTGCCCATGAGGCCCTGGGGAATGGTCTTTTGACTCTGCCTTCAGACAACTTGGTATTATAGAAGCAAGAATCCTGGGGGCTGCCATTGGACCCTGTTCTGATTTCCTCTCAGGCTGTACTATGTGCTGAGGGCTCTCTGATGGAGACCTCAAGCTCACGGGACCTTTTCCTTCAATGTCATCATCCTCAGCATAGTCTTCAGGCAGGTGAGGCTCTGGGCGGAGGTCAGCAGAAGTGATGAGGAGCAGTGAGAAGATGTTTTCCAGAAGTTCCAGACATAAAGAGTCAGGGATACTGCACAGATACTGTTGACACCTGGACAGGTATTTTGTGAAGAGATGTGAAGCACCTATTTAAGAAAAATAAGAGAGGAAAGGTCATTAGGATGGTATTTCTCACACTGCAGATTGTGACCCAGGAACTGACTTAAGGGCTGCATTAAAAAAACGATATAGAACAAAAAAATCACAAGTGTGCTCCATTTGACTGTACTGTTTCTGAAAACTGAAGTTTCAGTTTTATGTATCAGATATATACACATACCACATACATATGTAAACACATAAATGATATGCCAAGGTAACACTGGAGTGTGACATGAAATGCCATTTTTAACATGGATTGTATTCTTTTTTTTTTTTTTAAAACATTTGGAAAACACTGTATGAGGTGATGTGATTAGATACCATTAAAATATAAGCAAGTGACTTGCTTTCTCCATGTCCCTTTGATTAAGAGGCTAATAAATGGATAAAATTATTCCTGAACACTGTAAAAATCAAAGTAACCTCAATCCTGGTGGAAAATGTAACCAAACAAAGCACTCAATGGGCCAAGCCTTATCAACATCTGTCAGAGATGGGAGGAAGTGCCATACCTGGGGAGGAGAGAGAGTCATTTGCTGTCTCTGCAGCCAGGGCCACGTCCTCAGAGGAGCTGTTTTTGCAGTCCTGGCACTGGGAGTGCTGGTGTGAGTTCACACAGAGGGCATAGATAGCATACTTCATGGCACAGAAACCCTGATAAAGGGTCACGTTCTGAGCCTGGCTCTGGTGCTCAGGGACTGGGGCATCAGCAGAGTCTGAATTAGAGAGAGAAACATGCAGAAGTTTGAAGTTTATTCCATGAAGGCCATACTTACAGGTTCTAACCCTGTCTCATTTTGTGAGTCTGCTCTGGATCCTTTCCAGGCCTTTCCTCTGGTCAACATTAATTTTCAGTTCCCGCTCCTTTCTTTTCTCCATCAATCTTCCTTCTACATTATCTCACATCCTCTACATGGCACTGCTGTCCAGGGTCAGGACTTACACCTGAGAGCCTGTACCTCCCAAAGGATTTAAAAAAAATTTTTTTATGACTTTTTTTTTTCAGTTGTAGATGGTCACAATGCCTTTATTTTTTATGTATTTATTTTTATGTGGTACGGAGGTATGAACCCAATGCCTCACGTGTGCTAGACAACTGCTGTACCACTGAGCCACAACCCCAGCCCCTAGTCTCAGTACTTTTATTGCCCCTCTTTTGTCTTTCAAGTTCAAGTTCCAAACATATCCCAGTGGGTCAACAGGAATCAGACTTAAAATATTCTTTGAAAGGTTTTTGTAGTTGCATATAAAAGCCATACTTCTAATTCCTTTAAGAAACCTGGTTGAAAAAAAAAAGTTGTCTATTTTTCTAGAAAAAATTGGAATGTGGCTAACACTGGTTTTATAAACAATGATAGGTCCTTTTGAAAATTAAATCAAAACAACATCCAGGCTGCCATATGATAGATGGTTTCAAAGCCAAGTGTCCCTGGCCTTTGTGGTAGGTTTTACCTATATCATGGTACAATTTTTGACAGCAAGAAGAAAAAGGTTGTTAATAAGAAATCAGGGTCTTGAATTTTAAGCAAAGATCAAAGGTTGAAAAGGGCCTTTGTTACTGTTTCAGGCAAGTCTTTTGTCCAAACCTCTTGATCTGTAAATACAGTATAGAGAGAACATGGAGGGAATAAGGGCATAAAATGTGCTGTGAGACATCCTGAGAAGCATGAAACCACTCACCAATAATGTCCATTAACACTGACAATGACAATCCGTGAATGTAGATGGCAGGTCCTAAATCTACTTCATTGGAAGGAGAGTATGCTAGTGTTTTCTGGATGATTCCACAGGACAAAGGATGTGGAACCGTACTCATGGGATTCCCTACACCTCACTAAAAAAGAGGAGGAAGCCTTTATGTCCCATAGTCCTAATTTAGAGGACATTGGCTGGATTGCCCTCTTTTTTTTTTTTTTTTTAACACTCTATTTAGTTTTTTAAAAAATATATTTATTTATTTTTTTAATGTGGTACTGAGGATCGAACCCAGTGCCTCACACATGTGAGGCAAGCACTCAACCACTGAGGTATAGTCCTAGCCCTGGACAGCCCTCTTAACAGATACCTGGCCATCACAATAAATCTCATACTTGAGGAAACACTTTTATGACCATCCTAAGAGGGAATGCTGGCCAAACTGTTCCATCACCAACTCACCTCGTTCTTGCTGGGAGTCTTTGGCTGGCACCTTCTGTAAGAGCTTGAGAACCTCTTCCTCTCTGAGGGCTGGGAGATTTGTAAGGTGATGGAGAGTGTAGAGCACTGAATGGCTGTCTCCACCATGTAAATGACATAGAAGATCTCTCTTTGGTATGGGGTTACTGAAAGAAAAAAGTTGGGAGGAAGTTACTGCCCTGCAGAAAGAAGAGTCTCTAGTCCCTCTTGTTTTTCCTCTCTGGCCTATTAAGACCAGAGGTTTTACCTCCTCAAGGTCTGGGTTGGAACACAGGTTTATTTGCCTTTAGGGAAGCACATCCATAAAGTCAGCTTTATTTGTCCATAAAGGGCCTTTCTGGTCAGAGGGGCCAAAAAAAGGCCTATGCAGATTAAATTTCCTAATCTCTACCCTCTCCCCAGCTTCACACTGACATAAGCTTCTGTGGCTTTACTTTGAAGAAAGGTCCCTTGCTACTTCCCTTTCTGCCTGCACTATTTCAGGAAGTGTTGGTGAGATGGGTGAAGAACGAGACAGGAACCCAGACCTATGTTTAGTTATAGGGAAATACATGGCTTTACACATAGTTCAATGAGTATTTGTTGAATAGAAGTGTGACTCGGGATAACATATGAATAAGGACACAAATGATATTTACTTTCTGTATAACCTCGGCCTCAGTTGTCCCACCTTTAAAAAGAATTATCTATCTCACAGAATTATGGTAAGGCTTAATCATCCAGGTAAAGGGATGACAGCAATGCCGGGCATACAGTAAGTGCTTAGGAAATGTGAACCATTATCATCCTGAAATTATGCTCTAGTTATGACTTGACAATCATGGAGAAGATAATAAATACTCATGTTTATTTCCTGGTGTAATAGCTAGAGTAAATATCTGTAGCTGGTCAAATCCTCAACTCAAAACATTTATGTAGAAGATGTCTTGAAATGGCCACACACATAGATCACAGGATCAAGTGTGTCCAATGGTGGGAAGGGGACTGGGTGTACAGTGCTGTACCTGCTCTGCTGTACACACCACTCCAGGACCTCCAGGTGAGCCAACAATGCATCACAGGCATCCCTGAGGAGCTCATCACAGTCTTGGTCCTATTGATAGGGAAGAAGAGATGCTGGCTCAGGTACCTGGCATTCATAGATTGTGATTGACACTAGAACCCTACATTCTGCCTAGGCCCAAAGTCCTATGGCACTCACTTCCAGGGCAACCTGGGATGTGGAATGAGAGTTACCTGAGTCCTGTGGAGTGTCTGCAGCAGCCTCTTAGCTGACTCAAGGCTCTGGCAATGTGTCCAGCCCAGGAGCACGAGCAGGTGACCAAGAGGCCTGAATTCCCTATCGAGCAGGCAACCGAGGCTTGGGAAATCTTCCTCTTTCAGCAGAGTTAGTGCTGTTACCTGTAAGTCAAACATGGCTGCTATAGGCCACTATGTGGACTGGAAAGAATGAATTCTGGCTTGCTGTTCACTGGGGAAAGTAGCTTATTGTACAGTGGAGAGATTTCTGATAATGACAGAAGTGGCCAATTGGGTGAAATAAATATTCACTAAAATATGTCCCTGATTTCTGTTGTAGACCCAGCTCCTAGGACAGCAGCTTGGTACACAGATTGAGGTTCATAAATATCTATTGAATTAAATGAAGTTCAGTTACAATCTGGAGGAAGGTTAGAGTAGTTATTTCCTTATCAGCTATGCCATGTACTACTGCCAGGACCATTTCTATCTTACACTCTCCAGAAAGCTGACATGGTCCTTTGCTGGCAAAGGACCAAAATAAAGTAACTAAAACTATAATTATGAATGCTACTGATTCTCAGAGCCTCCTGTCCCCTGGGACTGTGGGATGAACAGAACCAAATGACTTGCTACTAATTAGATTGCTTGTGTTGCACAAATGAGTGGGAGAGAAATAAGGAATGGAAAAGTCCAGAAGAGTTTTAGGTCCTTCTGTTATGAAGAATAATTTAGACTGACTTACCAGGATCTGCTCCAGGAAATGCTTGCTATTGCTTAGGCAGTAGAAAAAGGCCACTTTCCAAGCCTGGGTGGGATCGGGCATGGAGAACACGGCCAGCATTGCCCGCTCGGGATCTGGATGATCTGGTGAGACTGAACATCAAACCAGACAAGGTTACTGGGAACCAAGAGCTCTTTTTTCCTAAGCCAGAGCCCATTTGAAAAACCAACTGATGTGAGAGCTAGTTCTTTTAAAAATGTAAACCAGGTTTTTTACACTTTATCTTAAAGATAAGCTTTACTTATTTTAGTAGCTTCTGCAAAACTTTCCTGCTATTGCTAATACTCCCTCCCCACATCACCTCTGTACTAACACTAGAAAATCTGTGCTTTCACACACACGAACACCTTATCTATTCTTTCTTTGCCTCTCCTGTTAGATGTCTTGAACAATAAGCAAGGCACTAGTCTAGGGAAACTTCAGAGAGGTTGGACATATCAACATTACCAAAACACAATGAAAAGCAACAAAGGAACACACCTTTTCCAGAGGTTGTAGCTCTTGATGACTTTTCTATGACCTTCTCTGCATAGGTCTGGCTGTAGAGGGACAGCAGGCCCTGTCGAGATTTGTGTAGCAGGCACCCCAGCAGCCGCTCCTCTCGCAGGGGACTCCCCTCAGTCCAGCAGGCCTCTAGCAGTTCCTCACACAGGACACGCAACTCAAGCCCTGGTGGCTCTATAGGGCAACGCAGAGCCTGCAGGGCCCTATAGATGGCATCAACTACTTCAGGGGACCCAGAGTCCTGGCCCTGAAGAGACTGCAGTGCTTTTCGAATGAGGTCCACCAGGTCCTTCTGCAGAAGTGGGTGATAGAGGCTGGTGCTATCATCATTGCCCAGCAGGAGCTCCAACAGGGCCTGTGCTGGCCGGGGAGCCCGTCTCAGAAGATCCCAGAGCACAGAGACAGCTTCGGAGCTCAGTCGAGGGGTCGAGTTCTCGCCTCTCAGACTTCTCTCAGACACAGGGCCTATTGCATCTTGTGCTAAGGTCTCATAAAGCTCCTAAATAGAGGATGAAGAGAGGGATGGGCGTGGTCATGTCTAAAATATTATCATTTATATGTCTTGATGGTTTAGTAGCAGTAGCAAATACTTCTGTAGGAATTACTTTGTGCCAGATTCTGTTCTAGGCCCTTTACACACAAGAACAAAATTAATCCTTACAATAATCTGAAGAAGAAAATACTACTATTACCCCCATTTTATAAAGAGATTGAGGCTAAGAGAGATTAACTCAATTCCCCAAGGCTTCCATGCTCAAGCTAGCCCCAACCCACTGCTTCCAAAAAGTGTGTACTGGTAACTTAAATTGGGGACTGCAAATTCATAGAACAGATAGGTAAGATATTATGCCCATCTAAAGGTATTTGAATTTACTTTGTATAGTCCAGTCTTCCTTTTATAAAACCTTTCTTCTATAGTTTGAAGGTATTCTTTGAAAGCTCATGTATTGGAAACTTTACCCCATTAGGCTTAGATAATATTAGTGGTTTTATAAGAAGAGGGAGAGAGACTTGAGCTAGCACAATAATTCTGTCTCGCCTTGTGATGCCTTCTACCATTTTGTGATGCAGCAGGAAGGATTTCAAGAGATGCTGAGCAGATGCCAGTGCCATGCTCTTCTTCCTAGCACACAGAACCACAAACTAAACAAACCTCTATTTTTCATAAATTATCCAGTCTGTGTATTCAGTTACAGAAGTAGAAAAGAGACTAAGACACTTTTAAAATATTTTCAATCCACACAATTTCAATGTAATTAAAAATTAGTACCATATGGAGACTAAATTGTCTCATGGGTATTAGTCTTTCCTCCCCAACCAGACCATTAGCCCTCAAAAGCAAGACTCTAGTTAGCCTGTTTGTAGAGTAAGGTGGGGGGAGAAAAGGAGGATACGAAGTAGGTTATTTCTCACACTTCAGGCACGTGCCTATAAATGGTGTTTTTGCAATGCCTGTTCATTAAGTGAGATGATGAGTCTTTGACCCAGTACAAGTGAAAGTCCCCACTTTAAGAGTACTTGCTTAACGTTCAAAACCCTGGGGTTGATCCCCAATACCAGAAAAAGGAAAGAAAGAAAAAAAATAAGTAAAGAGCTTCAGAACATATATCAAACATGTATGTGGTAATTCATACATACTACATAGTTAATACTTAGAATACTGAATTCCCAGAAGGTTGTTGTGAGGAATTATTGTAACACATTCAGTGTACCTGCTATAGAAGATATTTACCAAATATTAGTTCCTCTCTCTTCATATTTGTTATCATCTACTGGTCAAAATTTCAAATATCTTAGCTTAAATCCATGTTATTTATTCCTTCTATGTGAAAAAATCGATCCCAAGCTATAGTTAGTACCTCTGGAGAATCTACCTCAAAGGATTCTAATATTAGAAAAGTTTGCCTTCTTAACCTCCCCTCACAGGGGCTTCTACCTTGTCTTCCCTGAGAATAAGGTGCAGCTAACATCTTGGAGACATTTTTTCTGATGGGTCTCTGAAAGTTGGGCTTGTTTAGAGACAGCACAGATGGCCTTAGGCTCTTTCTCACCTTGAGGATGTCCTCTGGAATGTCACCTTGGAGGTCTTCAGACAAAAAAAGAAACTCAAGCTTTCTCCGGATGATGGCAGGGAGTAACTTCTAGAAGGAAGTATAGAGATTAGGCATATGCTTTTTTAAACAAATATTAAAATAAGAAATTCTGAAACAAATTTTTAATAATATTTTAATATTAAACAAATATTAAGGGCTGGAGTTGTAGCTCAGTGGTAAAGTGCTTGCCTTGCATGCATGAGGCACTGGGTTCAATCCTCAGCACCACATAAAAATAAATAAAATAAAGATATTGTGTCCATCTACAACTAAAAAATAAATAAAAAAACCCCAAAACTCAAATATTAAAATAAGAAATATTAAAATTATTTCTCTCCAGTTAGTTTCATTTCTGCTACTTCTCTAAAATAAAGTATTTTTAACCACTAAATTGAGTATGTTTTCAGATAACTTTCTTATAAACCAAGACAGTTAAACTTGGACAAATTCCTCTCTTAAAAACTAATGATAAAGCCTATACGGATTGGCTTTAAATTCCAAGGTTTGTTCCTTTCGTATGACTTTCTTTTCTTTTCTTTTTTCTTTTTTTAAATCACTTGAGCTCTTTTCCCAATAATCTCCCTTGCTATGTCCAAAACACCCGGTCATGGGTAAGTTTGGGTGGGTATGGCCCACATAATCTTCTTTTAGTCCAAATCCCTGTTTCTGGTATTTATTATACTCAATATTAGGTGGAGAAGAAAGTAAAGGGGGAAGGGATCTAATGTTTATTCATAATTATTATTATGGTGTTTTGTATATCACATTTTTAAAAATTTCATTTAATTTCCAAACCAAACTTGTTGCAAATAGTTATATATTTTTACAGATAATCTTTATAGAGATGAAGTAGTTGGGAGTATTTTCAAATTATTCCAAACATGAAAAGGAAAAAGTGAATCATAAATAAATAAATATACATGCATTATATGTATACATATACACGTTTGTTTTATATATATATATATATAAATTTATACATATATATCATCTCTCTCTCTCTCTCTATATATATATATAATACACACACACACACATTTTTTCTTTTGTGGTGCCATGGATTGAACCCACAGCTTCCTGAAGGTTGGGTTAGTACTCTACCACTGAGCCACATTCCCCAGCCCAAAAGATAACTTTTGTTTTTGTTTCTTTGAGACAGGGTCTCACTATGTGGCCTTGAATTCCTGAGTTCAAGTGATCCTCCTGCCTCAACCTCCCAAGAGCCTGGGACTACAGGTATGTGCAATCATGCCGGCTGATCCCAATGTTTGTTAATGAGACCATGCCATCAGCAATGTCCAATGTATGAATAGAGAGGAAGCCTATGACCCTTTCTATATTTGCTTGTTTCACAATAATTTCCCAACACCTGCTCCTGAAAACTCAAAATAGAGTCTTTTGTTTTTCTAGAAACAAAAATAAGAGCCTGGGACTAATTCTGCAAACAATGAATTAGAGACATTCATAAATCAGGACTCTGATTAAAGCTTCCCAAAGATGAGTTTTACTGGAAGGCAGGAAGCACCTGTAGGAGTGTGTGTGTATGTGTATGTGTGTATGTGTGTGTGTGTGTGTGTATGAGAAGTGGTTAGAACACAAGAGGACACTTTCTCCTTTCATGTGCCATTTATCACATCAAAGGCTAGCATGATCTAATGTGTTTATAGTCCAAAATCTTATTACTTCTTAGCATACTCTTTCCTAACATGTACCAATTCCATATGAATGCTTGTATAATGCTCAACATTGGAAGTTCATGCTGAGAAGCTGAATAGTGTTTCTTTTGAGAAGTGGAAAAAACAGATAAGATATCTAAGACAACAAGTCCTTAATATTCTGGTTAACATTTTAAGTCTTTATTTAGAATTCTAAAGAATGATTAGCTTATATTTATTTTATTGGTGAATTTACTTTAAGCATATGCAGGACCATAAATGACTAATATTTCTAAAACAGCCAAGAAGTTGCTCACTGTTTCTAAGCACAGATTTCCTTACTATAAAAGCAACGTATGCTCAATGTTGGTGAAAATTAGAGTATACAAATACGAAAACTAAAAAACTATATATGTTATAAATATATAAAAAAATCTAATCTTCCTAATGGAGGAGAACTTCTATGTTGTGGTCTAAGAGCACTCAGGTCATTTTCTATGCATGTATTTAAGCATGTATACCACACATACTTTTTTCTAAACTGCTTTTATTCACTTGGAGAATATAAACATTCATGTCACTGAAAATCGTATTCCATGTAATTTTCAATAGTGGCATAGTATTTTACATATAAATATACTTCATTTATTAACCAGTCCTGTACTGTGGAAAGGGGAGTGGTTTCTAGTTTTCCCGTATTAGAAGCTGTATAGCAGTGAACATCTGCACAGTTAAATCTTTGTACATATCTAGATATACGTAGAGATAACTCCCTGCATGATAAAGAGATAGAAGACAAAGGTGAATGAAGAAAAGGAAAAACAATCATTGCTTCGTTTAACAATTGCAAAGGAAGCTTTTTGGCAGATGGTGGGATCATTGAAAAGAACAGATAGCCAGCACATTCTTAGAAGATGAAGGCACTTTAAGAATGCATTTGAAATATTGGGCCTTATATAAAGTTTTAAAATTCTGAGCAACAAAAACATTCTTATAACTATTTAAATAAGCAAGTCATCAGAGCTTTAAAGACCAAATGATCTGTGCTGTTGGAAGAAACAAGAACCACTCTTGGTCTGCACCTAAGAAGCCAGGGAAGTGAACAAAAGTATTCTCACAAACATTTAAATTAAACGAGTTACCAGAGCTATATAGACTAAATGATCTGTGATGTTAAAAACAAAACAAAACAAAACCAAAAAACCAAACAAACCCAAGGAGCCAGAGAATTGAAATCCACTGCCTGATATAGCTGAGCAACTATCTAGAAAATAAGTGACCAATCAGGCATCAAGTAAGCAAACAGCTTCCACTGAGAGATAAATTCATTTGGTTTGACAAATTTCATGTCTGTACTAGAGATCCTTCATCAGTCATAAGATTTTTTTTCTTTAAGATATTACTGCAGCTATGATATTTCTACTTTATTTCTTTATTGCATATGTAATTTTTATTTTTTAATTAATTTTTTATTTTATATGACAGCAAAATGCATTACAATTCTTATTACACATACAGAGCACAATTTTTCATATCTCTGGTTGTATACAAAGTATATTCACACCAATTCATGTCTTCGTACATGTAGTTTGGATAATAATGTCCATCACATTCTACCATCATTTCTAACCCCATGCACCCTCCCTTTCCCTCCTATCCCTCTGCTCTATCTAGAATTCATCTCATAGTGGGGTAGGGAGAGGGAGCATGGGAGGATATTTCTACTTTAGTTCAAGTTTTTTTCTTTTAATTCTAACTCTTAATTATCCTGTATCATCATTTTTCAGTCTTTTCTCTCTCTTCTCCCTTCCTGCTACCTTTCTGTCTTTTCTCTTTAGTAGGCAGTTTGCCAACACCTGGGTAAGCGATACATTTAGATCAGCAATTTGTTACTTTCTGACAGCTATGTGAAGGACAAATGTTCCATTAAAGACAAAATTAATCCTCATGACTGAGGGAGTAAAAATAAGAAAAATTAGGCTAAATGACAGACATTTCAAAAACAGAAGTTCTCACTTTTAACTCCATGTAGGCCAAAAAATAATGTTGAAGTATGAAAAGCAAAGGATTAGGAGTCAGATCTTGGTTTCAGCTCCAGTTCTGTCAATTAACTATATGGTATGTCAAAGGTTCCTCACTTAAGTCAACCAATCCCTTCTTTTTTCTTTTTTTCCTTTCCTGTCCTTTCTTTTTGAGATGGGGTTTTGCTGCCACGCCCTTTAGTTCCTAGACTCAAGCAATCATTCTACCTCAGCCTCTTTAGTGGCTGGGACTGGCTGGGACTACTTGTATGTACCACCTTGCCTGCCTCCTCACTTAAATCTTAAATTTTCTGGTTCAATATGAAATTGATTCACAGAAATTCCTTCAATGGATCTCTATCTCTAATAATAAGCTCTTCTAAAAGAGATTTTGGAAGATTTCCTTAAAAAAAAAAAAAAGAAAGCACTATCTTATCAGTTTTCTTTCACTATTAATTTGCTATATTTTTATATTTAGTTAAATTTTAATTCAATTCTTATGCATTATTAAATTACTAACAGGGCTTACATCCATAGATTTCACTGTTTTAGACTAGTGAAAAGATTTTTAGTATAAAAACTAATACTTGAATGCTGAATAGATCCAAATGTATGGGTTCTTATTTTATTTGCTATCTTGACACTTTAACTGAGTTTTGCCAAGTTCTCTTTAAGCACAAGACTCATAGCGGTATTTAAAAAAAATGGCATCATCATTGGCTTTTATATGCCAATGTATGTTAGTGAATTAATGAAGGAATTTAGGTAAGGAGACAGCAATAACAGTTTAAACAACTCTCACTGATAATACTGAGAGAGATTATGACCACTTTTATAATAAAGGAAGTAACAAATAGACGGAAAATCCCATAACTACTTCTAAGTTCTTCTCAGTGAATGCCTTCGGAGAAAATTTAAATGTAAATTTTCTTACCTTTTCCTGGGCCAACCATTTTTCTAGTACTAGTAGCCAGAGCCAGGCTAATCTTTGAGGGCTGATGTCCTGCTCACATCTGAATAAAGTGAAAAGAAAAATTTTGTAAAACAGAGTTTCTACTGACCCTTTCTCTTTTTGTAATCCAAAATTTAGTTTTTAATAAATCAGAAAGTCCATTTAAGCCTGAACACGAAAGTCCTAATAAAATTTTTCAGTTATATATAGTAGCTCAATAAAACATAAACCCTAGAATAGAGCTGGCAGCTTCCTTGAAAGTCTCTAACCAACCTCTACCAATCTTTTTTATTTTTTGAGACAGGGTCTTGCTACATTACTCAGGCTAGTGTCCAATTCCTGGGCTGGGCCCAAGAGAGTCTCCCGAGTGTCTGGGATGAAAGGCATTCTTCACTATGGCCAACTTAATCTTATTTATTTATTTATTTGGTACTGGGGATTGAACCCAGGGGTGCTTTACCACTGAGCTACAACCCCATCCCATTTTATTTTTAATTTTAAGACAGGGTCTTGCTATGTTGCTTAGGGCCTCGCTAGGTTGTTTAGGAAATTGCTAAATTACTGAGGCTGGCTTCCAATTTGTGATCCGCCTATTTCAGCCTCCTGAGTTGCTGGGATTATAGATGTGTGACACTGTGCCCAGTGAGTTAGTCTTACTTTTAAATATAATATTACAGAGAAAATTGCAACAGCTAATTCTATCTAAAGTATATTCTTAAACATAAACAATTAATCAAATATAAAAGAAAAAAGGAAGTTCATAAAAATTTATTTTTAATTATATGCAAAAGAGTTTTAGGAATTCATAAGCCTTTCTTTGAAATTAGTAATGCAGACAATAACCAGCTAGATCCTAAACAAATAAAGGAAGAAAAGGATCATTTGTTTCTCTATTCTTTATGTGCTAATACAATACTTCAATACTGTAAATAATGGTTAAAGTAAGGACAAGCCAAGGAAAGACAAAAACAGTACATTTCATTCCTATACCACTAGTAATAGCACCATCAGGCAGAACTTCATTAAAAATCTAGGATGGAGACAAGGAAGGGTTATAGTGCAAATAAAAAGAGGTGAGGAAATTCTTTTGCAGTGATGCAATAGTTCTGTATCTTTATTACTATGGGATAATATGGATAATATTGCATAGAATTACCAATAACAAATGAATGCAGACTTAAAAAATGGTGAAAACCAAATCAGGTTTTAGTGAACAGTAATATACCAGTGTCAATTTCCAGGTTTTGATATTGTACTATAGTTATATGAGATGGCACAATTAGTGGAAACTGGGAAAAACTACACCAAAATCTAGACTAGAGCAGGATTTGCTTTTTGGAGGTAAAGAAAATACTTTTTAATGCACATATGCCAAGAAATGGTGGTTTAAGGCACAATTTGGTGGCCAGGCTTAAATCCAGTTCTAGGTCATAACCCCCAACCAATGGACTATATTGGTAAAAGTAATGGGCATATATTAGGAAAATTTCAGAGTATGTGAAATATACTGTGCTCTGCTAATTCTTAGAAGATGGTTGAATGGACCACATTAACCAAAGCCCACATATTGAACCATATGTCTTCTATCCTGAAATTCCCTGTCAAAAAGGGAGATCCTTACCTCAGCAGATCTGGACACAGCACCAGTGCCCGAAGTATGTCTTCCACCCTCTTTGGGATATCCCCGTGCCCCTCGTGTAGCTGATGTACACATGCCTGTGCCAGCTCCCATTCTCCCCTCCGCAGGCACTCACAGAAAAACCCCAAAAGCTGTTTCAAGGTAGCAGTTTCTTCTTCTCCAAATGGATGATTCATTTTCCCAGCACAGAGTGCAGGGAGATAGACAGAGATGAGTTAGGCGGAACACATCCTCAATTTTCTCATTCGTGGAGCACCTCCTAGGAACAACGTACCACAGTGAGAAGAAACGGAACTCTATTTAAACCAGCAACTACTGGCCCGACTAGGAAAGGCGGGAATTACTCTCCTTATTAAGTTTAATTTGATGTTACCATCTCTTTTTAAGACCTACCACGTTCTCCAAAGTGTGGATACCAATGAAGATCCTATATTTAATAATATTAACCATCGTATTAGCCCGGAGTCCGACCCATAACTTGACTTCCATATTCTCTCTTAAACACTGTGCCAGTCCGGCTCCAAATCCCCAGATGGTCGCCGCGGCAAGGATGAAAAATTAAGCAGGAATTCCCCTCGTTTGAGCCTTCAATTAAGCCAGAGGATTGAAGACCAGGAGACGAAAGCCTGAAGTGGAGGGCTAGCGGGGGAAGGGGCGTGAGGGAGGCAGGGACACTTACTACCCGGGTCTTGGAGAGCGCCCTGCTTTCTCCCTGGCGCCTTGTACTCACCTGCTCCCCGCGCCCAAAGCAAAAGAGCTTCCAGCGCAGCCATATTTGGGACGAGTCAGGTGACACATCCTCTGTGAACAGAGGCGGTGTGGGCGGTGACGACGGTTGACAGTGCATTCCTATTGGCTCAGTGGAGGGAGGACGTAAATTTAGTGCCATGTTTGAGTCACGTGATGCCATCTCACCAGTAGCAAAAGCTCGGAAAGAGTTAATTCAGCTGGCTTGGCTAGGGACCAGCCCCTCTCAATTACAGCTCCTCCTCTCAACACTTTCAATTCTGCCTTCGGTGGAGCAGGTGGCAGGAACAAATGATATTCCTCTATTTTTTTTCCCTGCTCTTCATAGCATTGGAAGTCAACACTTGTTTAGCGCCAACCAGTGACAATGCTTTGCTAGACTCTAGGGATACCAGGGCTATTCTCCATTATTATTCAACTTGGGCTCTCTTATAATCCCAGAGCTCTGTGGTCTGAATTTTCATATTCTTCTGCTTCACTCCATTTATTTATTTCCTCATTTTCTCAGCAACCGTTAATTGAACAATGTGCCAGGTCCATTTCCCTCGAATGAGGCAAGATACCTCTTCTCAAAGGAGGGGTGCAGGACAATAATTAGGTTACAGTGGTCTAAATTATAAAATCGAGGTATGCATGGAGGAGTTGCACAGGGGAGAGCAAAGAACGAACAAAGGCTTTTTGCGAATAATACTCTGAAATCAAGTCTTAATGGTATATTAGATTTCCTCACTGTGACTGTATTTACACAAACCTTCTGTTTGCTTTCTTTTGTGTTTGTTTTCAGCTAGAGACCCATGGGTTTCCCCAATGTGTGTTTTTCAGTTCGAGCAATTTCAATAAGCAGTTCCCAAACTATTTTTGAAAAGGGCAAATTAAACACAAGATCCTCTTCTAAAAACTCTCTGTGATGAGCAGATTGATATCTATCCCCCAGAAAACATGCCTCTCTCGTACATTAAACAATTTTTAAATGTTATAGTGCATGAAAGAAAATAGAAAACTCCAAGCAAGGTTTCCTTTGCTTCACACTCTCTTGGTGATGTTCCTACACCGGATTTTGAGGATCACTATAATGAGAAATTGACTCTGATTCGTAGCTCATACATAGATTTAGGTATCAGAACTACAATTCCCAGTAATCATCGGAGCCACCTGGGCTTGTGCTTGCCTCTGATTGGATAAATAGCCATGATGACGACCAACCAGCGCTCCGGTTGTTGTTCTGCGGCGCTTTCCGCGGGAAACTGTGTGAAGAGTGGGGGAAACTTTGAAAGTTGGAAGCTGCACACTTGGTACTGGAAAGTTTCTTGTGGAGAACAGTTATAGGGAAGTGGGTATTCTCATTATTTCCGGTTCCCTTCCTGAGCCCGTGGATATTGCTGTCGGGGTGGTGGAGAGCCTCTCTTGGATGCTGGGTAGGGCTCTTGACGGGAATCCCGCTTCAGGTCGGGTGGCCTTTGCGGGGATGGGGTGGGGGGATGCTTGGAAGGTGCCCTTTGTGGGGGAAAGCTTTTTCCTCCCGTAACGTTTTCATCTCCCCTCTCCCAGGCGCACACATACCATCACCACTTAAGACAGATCGGGGTCTAGAGAATCTTGTCGTTAGGGGAAGTTCAGGGACGGTGTCACTTCAGGTGGTGTTGAAGAGCTTGGAATAATCTAGACTCGTTCCTGGATTCGGAGGCGGGCTCCACCAATGGTTTAGGTGTTTGACTTGCGCGTTTCTCAACTTCGTGTCTCAATAGCCTTATCTGTAAAATGAGGTAAAACATCCAAATTTCAGATAGTATTGTTACTTCACAGTTTTCATTAAACGTCTAACAGGATTTTTCTTGGTGGCGGAGTGGAAAGAGCTCAATTTTCGGGGTTTAAGTTTCTCTCCTCGCCTCCAAAACGCATAGATGGGCACACACGTACGCAGCAGGAAGAAACAAAGATGCCTTAATAATATTATGAAACAAATATGTACAAAGTATGATGGAAATGTTGGAGAGGAAGAGTCCTACTCTGGGGAAGCCCTTGTGGAGGGAAGTCAGGGAGTCTAGAGGGTGCTTGAGTAACCTACCAAGAAACGTTTTGGCTGGAGAGCAGGTTAGATGATGTTTGCTGAATGAACCGAGCGCTGTGTGCCAGCCACAACCTAAGTCTTTTAACCCCTTGCTGCTATCCTATGAAGTTGATATTAAAGTTACCTCAGTTTTACAGATGAGGTAACCAATATACTGGCAGGTAAGTAACTTTTTCCAGGAAGGACAGGATATGAGCCTTGCAATTTGATGTGTGAATGAACGTACAGGACCCACCTTTAAAGTTTTAAAAATATGATCCTAAGAAGTATGGAATTTATTCTGTGGCCTGATGTGCCTGTGGGATGTTTTAATGGATAAAAGTAAGTTTTTAGAAAACTGGCAAGACTGTGACACTGACCTAACTTTTTCAGGCCCATTGGCGATTTTTTCCGATCAGCTCCCATAGCACTTAAATAGCAACACTTACTGCATGACTGTGGTTATTTGTGTATACGTACATCTCTTTGCATTTCTCCACTGTGTGTACCCAAAGGGGAGGAAATCTATCTGAATGATTCTTCTGTCCCAGAGTTCAGCAGAGTTTGTACTTAAGAAGTGTCTGTGGAAGGAACAAATTGAATGGAATGTTTTTTATTTCTTTGTTTTTGTTTTTGGTAAAATGGGGAGTGACCAAAAACAGTATGCAGTAGTCCAGGCCTTGTTAAAACAAAGTTAGCAGATTGGTTATTGTTAAAAATCTCTGTAGTTTGGGGGTTACTTTTTTGGTGGTTGTTCTATTTTTGACCCACTGAATTTATCAGTCTAAATGGTATTATTGCCTGGAACTACCTGATCTGAAAAGATACTAAACAATAATCTAGCAGGTAGATGTCACTTTGTAAACTTTCTATTGAGGAAAACAAATCAATACTAAGAAATTCCCATTAGAAAATGAGGATCATATATTTTATGTTTGTGGAATGTGTTCCAAAATATTACTGATAATTATATTGCTTTTTTCCCCTGGAGCAATGATGAGTTCCTATTTCTACTCTTTTCAGAGAATGCTTTGCCACCTCAGGTGAGGTACACAGCCTTTCCTTTGTATGCATTATTATTGTTAGGGAAGTCATAATGATTCTGTTCTAGCTCTCCAAAAACAAACATTTCATGAGCCTCATTTGCTCTCAGCAAGGTACAACAAGAATGAAATTTAATTGCATTGATATTATAAGCAGCTGTTATAATAAAGAACAATTTTGATTTATAGATAATAACCATAATAAATCTCATTTGATTCTGGTTTGTTCTGGCTCCTAGAAAAAAGGAAGGTTTAATATGATTCTGGACTTGCAGTAGGGTGTAATGGTTAAGAAGATAGGTTTCAGTCCGGTACAGTGGCGCATGCCTGTAATCCCAGTGGCTCAGAAGGCTGAGGCAGGAGGATCACAAGTTCAAAGCCAGCCTCAGCAAAAGTGAGGCACTTAGCAATTCAGTGAGACCCTGTCTCTAAGTAAAATACAAAATAGGGCTGGGGATGTGGCTCAGTGGTCGAGTGCCCCTGAGTTCAGCCCCCCCGCCCCCCAACACACACAAAGAAGATAGGCCTCAGAGTCAGATTGCTGGGTTCTGAATCCACCATTTATTTTTTTAAAAAATATTTTTATTAGTTATTGATGGACCTTTATTTATTTATTTGCTTATATGTGGTGCTGAGAATCAAACGTAGTGCATCACACATGCTAGGCAAGCGCTCTACCACTGAGCCACAACTCCAGCCCTATCATTTACTTTTTCTGTTAGCAGACATTTCCAGTTTAGTTTTCTCATATGTAAAAGAGGGTCCAATAATCTACTTTCCTTTTAGGCCTTTTGAAAATGTTATATGTGATAATTAAGGTAAAGCTTTTGGAACAGTGCCTGGCATAAAGGAGGTACTCAATAAATTTAGCTGTTATTGTTATAGTGCAATAAAAATAAAGACTTCTAGGGGTGCTGTTTGGATATATGCCTTGAATTAATTACATATCCAAATAAACTATAAATATCCTGACAATCTTAAGATGCTATATAATTATGAAATATATAACAATATTTATGGAATAAATATCAAAGAATTGTGTGAAATGCACATTCTGAGGTTGTCTTGTTTTGTGTGTTGAATAAATAGGTGTTTCCTCCTCTTTAAAGCCATCATTTTTTCTTTCTTAATCAATTACATATCACGTTTCATTTTGCACATGGAGAAACTTGAAAAAATTTTTATTTTATAAAGTGTTTTGGAAAGCCCATCCACTATCATGTATATTATTTTCTGATGTTCTTTTCAAGGTTCTTCTTTTCTTTGCTGGATCTGGAAGCATGGGTAGCAAGAAACTAAGACGAGTGGGTTTAACTCAAGAGCTGTGTGACCGTCTGAGCAGACATCAGATTGTTACCTGTCAGGTAAAACTTAATAGTTAATTTTTTTTCGTTAAGAGATTTTATGCCCAATTAACTTTAAGTAAATATACTTTAATAATTCTTTTTTCTTTAATGGCTAATCACCTTAGCCATGATCCTTTGTTTTATTTTAAATTTTTTTTAAGTTGTAGATGGACACAATACCTCTATTTAATTTATTTATTTTTATGTGGTGCTGAGGATTGAACCCAGCGCCTCACTCGTGCTAGGCAAGCACTCCACCTCTGAGTCAAAACCCCAGTCCACTTTGATAATTCTTAAACCTGGAACATAAAAACTTAGGTTTGCCCCCACATCTTTCCCCCCCATCCCCCCCCAAAAAAGTTGAATGATGGTGCTTTTCCATAAGCCACTTAGGTTGCATTTCCAAATGTAATTTCATTTACTGAAATTTAATATTTTTGCATTTTAGGGGATGTAAGGTGAAATATACTCATACCATTTATTTGGGGCTGTACAGAAATTTTTATCTACTTTTTGTAGTTACATAAGAAATTCTACTCAAATTAGGAGATGGTATTCAACATGGGAAATTTCTCTTGGAAGAGAAATTAATAGTTACAACTAATTTTTAGTACTATTTTCTTATTAATGAAGGCTGAGAAATACATAGAGCAAATATTGCATTTTTAATAAGCACTGTAATGAAATAATTTCCTTTCAGGAGGGGGGAAAAAGTTTAATGATTTATTTTAGGATTTTATCCTTAACAAGATAGATATCAGAGCATACTTGATTCTTTTTGAATCAGTTGGTGTGTTAAGTGCATCTGTGGTTCCTCCATTATACATTTAATAATCCTCTTGTTCATATTTCAGAATGCTCTAAAAAGTATGAAATTTAACATTCCACATTCAGCTCTATTTTCTCTCAATTATCAAATACTTTATCTGAGTAAACTTTAAATTAGAAATAAACACCTTTTATTTTTTCAGTACTTAGGATCAAATTCGGGGCCACATGCATGCTAGGCAAGTGCTCTGCCACTGAAGTGTACCCCAAAAAATACATTGCAACCTGACATTCTCTGGGTGCATACAAATATGCACCAGATTCTTTCTGGTATAGGCCCAGATTCTTTCTGGTACAAGTGCAGTGTTCATATAAACCTGAATTGGATGCTACTGCTATGTAATGTTGCCTGGTATGTCTTCTGATATATGCTGATTGAACTAATAATTAGAATATAAGATTATGTCATCATATTTTTAGTTAAGGCATGTTTAGGGGAAAAATACAATAAAAAAATGCATAGGGCTGGGGTGTGGTTCAGTGGTAGAGCATTTGCCTAGCATGTGTGAGGCCCTAGGTTCAATCCCTAGCACAGCAAAGAAGAAAGAATGCATAAATCTTTGATATGCAAATAATTACATTTTTAACTACATATGGGCAATGTCAATTGAAAATTTCCTTTTATTCCAATATCCTTGTTTCACATTTGTGTTTAAAATATTCTCTTTGTCTCTTTAGGACTTTTTATGTCTTTCCCCACTGGAACTTATGAAGGTAACTGGCCTGAGTTACCGAGGTGTCCATGAACTTCTGCGTATGGTCAGCAGGGCCTGTGCCCCACAAATGCAAACGGTATCATCTATTTTTTGATTTGATTATGCAATGATTCTTTGTCTCATTTAAAATTTTTTTTTGGATGAAGCAAAAGTAGAGATGAGTACTTCAGAAGTATCAAGTATCTTACCATAATGTTAGTCCTCTAATGAGAATACATGTGAAAAATTTATGAGGTTTATAAAATCATACGAGACAATTCCTAAATGTAGGAATTAGGGAGCAACAGGAAGTTTTCTTTTTTCTGCAGCTAATAGTGGTATTTCAAAAGGTCATCTTTATTTGTCATTTATTTGGGTAAGATTTGAGGACTTTGTGGTTAAATTATAACATACTCAATTTTTTAATGTCCTTTTTTCTCTGTCATACTTAACTTTTACCATCATTACTTACTCCATATCATAAAATACATATACTTGCTTATTAACTGAACAAATAATGTCCAAAATGTTATCCTTACTCTTGGGAAAAGCTGAAGTTCTTTATAATAAGCCCTCATCAAAATGTACTTTTTTTTTTTTTTTAATGCTTTTTGTTTTGTAACTGTAGCTTTTCAGAATGTAGATTTTGAACACAGTGGAAAGATCTTGTTTTCTCAGAACAAGAGTTGCCTAAAAGTCGGTTCTGTTTGCAGATGTATTTATTTGTATGGATTGCAATTTATTTACCTTATCTATTATCTTATTTTGAAATTTGGTAACCATTCAATAAAGTAGGGTACAATTTCCTAAAAAAGGAAAGAAAGCTGGAATGTTAGTTTCATTTGAAACTTCTAAAAACAATGAGTTATCTGAACTACAGATATTTTCCTTAGTTCACATTTAGCTTGTGACCTAAGGACCTTACAGATGGGATAGTCCGAAGGAGAATTAGAATCAGAATTAGAAATCAGAATTAGGTACTAGTCTTGGTTTATCATTGATTTCATTGCTTTGAACAGCTCTGTTAGCTTTCTATGGCTGTGACAAAGTATCTGACATAAACATATAAGGAGGAAAGGTTCATTTAGGCTCATGGTTTCAGGGGTTTCAGTCCAAGATTAGTTGGTTCTTTTGTTTTTAGGCCTTTTTCCAGGCAGAACATTATGGTGGGGAGTGTGTGATAGAGCAAAGCTGCTCACCTCCTGGTGGCTGGAAAGCAAAGAGACAAAATGTCCTAACATCCCCTTCAGTGAATGGCAAGCCTGCAGTGACCCAGCTTCCTTTAGTAGGGCTTACCTCCCAGAGGTTCCACTACTTCTGAATAGCTCCACAGTCTGGTGACCCAGCCTTTAGCAGATGGGCCCTTGGGGAACATTTATGTTCCATACCACAAGCTGTCTTTGTTTTATATGAGAAGGTAGAAAGTTTTAAAAAGTACATGTTGATTTTGTGACTAAATTCAAATTAAGTTGTTACTATATTCAAAGTTATAAAGAACCAGGGAAACCTTTTAATTTGACTTCTGTCATTTTAAATGGTAAATATCTAAGGCTTTGCACACTGTAATCCCAGTGGCTTGGAAGGCTGAGGCAGAAGGATCTCAAGTTCAAGCCCAGCCTCAGTAACTTAGTGAGACCCTATCTCAAAATAAAAAATAAAAAGGACTGGAGATGTGGCTCAGTGGTCAAGTACCCCTGTGTACCAAAAAAAAAAAAAAAAAAAAAA
>NW_025999900.1:6833588-6854554 GCF_001458135.2 Marmota marmota marmota
AAAAAAAAAAAAAAAAAAAAAAAAAAAAAAAAAAAAAGTACATACACACACATGTGTATGCACCCATGGCTAATTTCTAACTAAGGAGTTAAATAAACATGGGGAGGAAATTCAACTTTGGTTTCAACTTGCAGCAACACTTGCATGTGCAATCTCACCAAATACAATGCTAGAAGTAATATTTTTCCTTTGGTTTGTACCTACTCTTGTAGTATTCTTTATGTTTGAGTACTGCCTTACGTATTAACTTAGCTTTAGTTCATTCATTCAAGAAAGTTTTTTTTTGTTGTTCATTTATTTTTAAAACAAACTATTTACTAAGTGCCAACCATGTGCCAGGTACTTTGCTAGGTACTGGCAATGTCCTAGTGAACAAGATTGATAAAGTTCCTACTCTCATATAGCTTACAGTCTGGATGGGGAAGTCAGACCTTAAACAATTATGGAAATAATTATAGTAGTGCAAGGAAAAGTATGAAGAGCTTTGAAAATAACAAGGGACATTACTTAGTTTGAAGTCAGGAGGTGTTTTAGTTAGCTTTTCATTATTGCTGTGGTCAAAAGACCTGACAAGAACAGTATAGAGGAGGAAAAGTTTAATTTGGCTCATGATTTCAGAGCTTCAGCCCATGTTTGGCTGACTCCATAGCTCCGGGCCTAAGATTAGGCAGAACATCGTGGCAAAAGGGTGTGGCAGAGGGAAGCAGCTCAGGATATGATGGCCATGAAGCAGAAAGAAACCTGCTCACCAAGGACAAAATATAAACCTCCAATGCATACCCCCAGTTACCTACTTTCTCCAGCCATACCCTGCCTGCCTGCATTTACCACTCAGATAATCCGTATCAGTGGATTAATCAGTGATCAGGTTTTAGCTCTCATAATCTAATTGTTTTACGTCTAAAACTTTTGTACTGTCTCACATATGAGTTTTTTGGGAACACATATTCAAACCATAACAGGAGGACTTACTAAGGAAGCAACACTTAAGCTAAAAGCAAGTAAGCAGGAATCAGATTGTTAGTGCCTTGAAGACCATGTTAAAGATTTTGGACATTATTCCAAGAGTAATGGGAAGTCATAAAAGGCTATAATCTAAAGTGTGTTTTTAAATAATCAGTTTTTAATTCAGATAAGTGATTAAAAAGGAGCAAGAAAATATTCAGGAAGACTAGCTAGGTATTTGTTATTATATTCTGACAGAAAGTGATTGTGACTAGGTTTGTTAGTGTGGTATTAAGTAGAGGGTATAAGGTTGATTAATATGAGAGATATTTAGGAGATGGAATTTATAAGATTTGGCAATTGTGGGTGGTGGGAAATTATGGGAAAATGTCAGAGATGATTCCCTGATTTTTGCTTTAAGGAACTGGGTAGTACCATTTCCTGAAATATGGAATACTGGAACAGGAGCAGATTTGAGGGACAGAGATCATGAATTCAGTTTAGTTCTTATCTAATTTAAGGCAATTGTGAAACATTTAGTGGAGATATGAAGTAGGCAGAAAAGTATATGGATTTGGACTTTGAAGAGAGATGAGCATTAGAACTGTGCATTTGGGAATCATAAGTATAAACATCACAGTTAAAGCCCTGGATGTGGGTGAATATTGCCTGAAAAGTACATATAATAAGAAGATAAGTGTACCTAAGACTAATTCCTGAGTGATGCCAATATTTATAAGTCAGATTAGAGAAGAAGCAATTACCAAAATAGAAGAAAAAGTAGTGTATTAAGTGTGGTGAAGCACCCTATAATTCTAGCTACTTGGGAGGCTGAGGCAGGAGGATCTTGAGTTCCAGTCTCAGCAACTTAGTGAGATCATGTCTCAAAATAAAAAATGAAAGGGGCTAAAGGTGTAGCTCAGTGGTAGAGCACCCCTGAGTTCAATCCCCGGTATGGCAAAACCCAAAAACCAAACAAACAAACAAAAAAAATAGCAAAACAAATCCAAAAAGAAAAAGTAGTGTAATTTCATGTCACAAAATTATTTTTTGTCTCATTTGTTTACATACTATTTATGAAGCCTTGTTCTATTAGTTCAGCTTGTTTTTGTTTTTCGATAATCACAAACTTTATTCTAGAACTTACACTTATGATTATAAGTGAAGTACTTTAATGTTGACAGATTGAACTGCCTTCTCATGTTGATGAAGTGTCCCCATGTGCACCTATGTTGCCAGATTATAGACAAAAAGTCTATGGAAGCATGCACCCACTGAAATGTTTCTTACATCAAAAAATGGAAACCTTGAGGTTGTCCCCTATCCTGTTCTAACTGAATGTATGTCTACTTTCCTAAGTAAACCTCCGTCTATGCCTTTGGGAAACAAATCATCAGTAAAAAGGAAGAAGATAAATTTTCCTATATTTATGTGATGAGATAATATGTAAGAATTAAAATTTTTGAAGAATTTTTAATAACAGGAGAAATGCTTAGGATATAAATGCTTTGTGAAAAAGGAGGCTCTGAAATTGTTTATAGTGTACATACCAGTTTTGTAAAAATGAAAGTTTAAAAGCATATATGCATAGTTATATATATATATATATATATATATATATATATATACTATAATGTTAATAGTAGTTATTTCAGAATTTTGTTATTGGCTCTTTAACTTTTTTTTTTTTTAATTCTAAATTGCTAAGATATGTTATGGTCTGTAATTAGGAAAAGGAAAAAAAAAAAAAAGACCAGTAACAATTCTTGTGTGCACAGTAATAGTTTGGATATAAGGTGTTCTCCAAAAGCTTCTGTGCTAATACAGGAATATTCAGAGGTGAAATTATTGGATTGTGAGAACTATAACCTAATCAGTGTATCCTAGGCAGATTGAATGGACTAACTTGGTAATTGTAGGCAGGTACGGTATGGCTGGAGGAGGTGGGTCACTGTGGTGTGCCCCAGAAGGATCCCTTTTCTCTGGGACCCCTCCCCTTGCTCTCTCTGCTTCTCAGCAACCATGAGGTAAGTAGCTTTCCACCCCCATGCCCTTCTGCCAGATGGTTCGCTTCACCTTGGGCTCAAAGCAATGAAGTCAGACCATGGTCTGAGCTGTTAGGAATATTCAACCATGGACTGAATCTCTGAAACTGGGAGTCAAAAATAAACTTTCCTTCATTAAGTTGTTCTTATCAGGTATTTTGGTTACAAAGATGAAAAGCTGATTATCACACCCTCTTAAAGTAATTGTTGGCAAACCTCTCAGTTTCCATTTTTTTAAAAAATTTTTTTCTTTTGGTTGTTAATGGACCTTTATTTATTTATATGTGGTGCTGAGAATCAAACCCAGTGCTTCACACATGCCAGGCAAGTGCTGTACCACTGAGCCACAACCCAGCCCCTCCATTTCTTATTCTGGAGATAATTATACTTATGTGTAGTGTATATATAGGGTACCTACGTGTAGGGTTGTGAGGATTAAATGAAATAATATATGTAAAGTACTTAATATAGCAATGCTAGATGTTCAATAAATGTTTATTACCTTGTTCCATCCTCATTTTTTCCCTTTGTTTTCTTTAATTCCTGAATCAGCATTATCTGAGAGGGTCTGACATCATTTGCTCCATATTCTAGGGTAGTGACTATTTGTATAATTTTGCCCAGGAGAAGGCAAAACTAAACTGAAATATAAAAAATACTGTTACAGGGGCTGGGGTTGTGGCTTAGTGGTAGAGTGCTTGCCTAGCACGTGTGAGACGCTAGGTTCGATCTTCAGCACCACATAAATATAAATAAAATAAAGGTATTGTGTCCAACTACAACTAAAAATAAATTTAAAAAAAGAGACTATTATAAAAAAAAAGATTTTCTCAGAATCTCTTTTAAAAATTTTTTTAGTTGTAGATGGATACAATATCTTTATTTGTTTATTTATTTTTATGAGGTGCTGATGATTGAACCCAGGGCCTCACACCTGCAAGGCAAGAGCTCTACCACTAAGCTTCAGCCCCAGCCCCATCAAAAGTTCTTTTTGATGAAACGTTAGAAAAATAAACATCCTTTAAAGTCAGGTAAAATTTTAATGCCCCAGAAAATTAATAGAAGTTATTTAAAGCTGGGCATGATAGTGTGTGCCTATAATCTCAGCTAGGAGGCTGAGGCAGGAGGATCATGAGTTTGAGGCTAGGTCTGGGCAACAAAGCAAGACCCTGAATCAAAAAAAATAATTTAAAAAACAATTGTCCTTGCGGAGTGTTAAAATTTTATTATTCTGAGTACATCCAAATTATCCAAACCAACAAATGAAATCACCAAAATTCTTTGTATAGTTTCTTGTGGATGTATTCCTGAGATAAGAAAGGATCTCAGAGGAAACATTGTGCAGTGTGGATATGGGGATGGAAAAGAAAGCAAGGAACTTTGCTGAATGTGAATGTTTTGTCTCAGATGAGAGTCTTAAAGAAAAGGAGAGATTGAAGCCTAAAAAGAAAGAAAAGAAAGATCCTAGTGAACTGAAGGAAAGAGAATATTCTTCCAATAAAACACATAGCAGGGCCCACCATGCCATATCCAGGTTGATACGGGGCTTATTACCTTTTCCGTTACAGCCAGACTGGACTTTCTGCAGTCAGTGGTGGACTATCTGTATGTCAAGTCGATCCTATGTACAACCAATTGTGTAATGATTGAAATTGAGAAATGGGGGCAGAAGCATTAAATGGCTTTAAAGCTCACCAATGATCCATAATTTGAACCATTGCCATGCACATACAAAGAAAACTATGCAGATGACTGCTTAGTACAGAGAACAACTCAGCACAAGTATTACACTGTGGCCACAGTTGACCATGACCTTAAAGGATGAATCTGAATCACTAGAGTTTCTATCATGTACATTTCTAACTATAGATAGAACATTGAGCAGATGCCAGATGATTATGGAGCCTCTGATTGTAATTTTTACAAGATAAAGTTTCTCTGCCTCCTTTTGTCCAACTTTCTCTGTTGCAGTTCATTAAACATGTCATAACATGAATTATTCTATTCACCCACTTATTCTATTGTGAACTTAGTATGGTTAAATACACTCACTTTTAAAAATATACTCATTTTTGATGTTTTGAAAATGAAAAAAGAATAATTTCAGAATTTTATTATATAAAAGGAAAAAACCCTTCAGACATACTCTATAGTTTATTTTAGATAGATTTACTAGTACCCGCAATTTTTTATCCCCATTGCTAATACCCTCCTTGAGCCACCATTATTTTTCTTTCTAATGGTTGCAAACTATCTTTCTGACAGATCTCCCAACTTCCAGTATTAGCCACCTTCAAGCTACTCTTTTAAACCAACCTGTGTATCTTTTCAAAGTGATAATTTGATGTATTATTTTCTTAGTGGTGGCTCTAACACAAATTACCTCAGGCTGTTGATGTCAAACAAGAGGAAGTTATTCTCTCATAGTTCTGGAGGCCAAAGGTACAGACAGAGCTGCTGTCTCTCCTGATGCTCTAGGGAGATCCATTCCTTGCCTCTTCCAGCCTCCAAGGAGTGTTGGCGTTATTGGCTTGTGGCTACTCCTTGTCTGGTCCATCTTTACATTGCTTTTTCCTCTATATATCGAATTTCTTCCTCTCTCATAAGGATACTTGTGATGGCATTTAGGGTCTACCCAGATAATTCAGTATTATCTTCTTATCATGAAGTCTTTAAGTAAATCACATTTACAGAGGCCTTTTTTCCAATAAAGTAACATTCACAGACCGGTTCCAGGGATTTGATATGGATATTTCTTAGCCTAGGAACCTCCCTTTAGCTGTTCTTCACAAAACAACGTGAGTTTGAAATGATAACTTGGTCATGTTGTTCCTGGTTGCTCTCAGCATGAACTCCAAACTTCTACAGAGCTCTTCGTGGTTAAGCCCACTTCCTTCTCCAGCCTCATCACTTGCTGCTCTCAGCCTCACTCTTTCAGCTAAATGAACTTTAAAAACTTTTTTTAGTTTTATTTTGTTTACATTTTCCAATCTTTATTGCTTGAATTTTGTACATCCTGTTTACCAGAAACATTCACATTTCTTTTGCTCATCTAATAGAGAAATAAAACAAAATATATCAGATTTCAGCTCAGTCATACAGCACTTCAGTGAAACCTTTGTAGATTACAAGGTCCAGATTAGTTTTACTGTTTCTATGTCTCCCTTTTCCCTAATACACTGTCTCTTAATAATTGTATTGCAATTGCCCATTTCTAGTTCCAGATTCATAATCCCTCTGTAAAATCGCATCTCCATAATCTATCACAGTCTCTGGCATGGAGTAATTACTTGTTGAACAAATAAATAATAGAGGGGAAAAAGATGGATTGGGTTTTAGCTTCTAAAGTTAAGAAGTTAGGAGTTGACTTATATTTTTGAGTAGATATGGAGGCTGAAAAGAATTTAATCATTTTTTTGATTGTTGTTCAGGCTTATGGGATAAAGACACAAAGGTCTACTGATCTCTCACCAGCATTCTTATCTACTACCCTTTCTGCTTTGGATGAAGCCCTACGTGGTGGTGTGCCTTGTGGATCCCTCACAGAGGTAAAGTAAAAGCTTTATATACCTTCTATTGATTTATAATCTTCAGGACCATGAGGAACAAGTTTAGTTAAAATATATAAATAATTTCAGCTGGGCATAGTTGAATGCCTCCAATCCCAGCTACTTGGGAGGCTAAGGAAAGAGGATCACAAATTCAAGGCCAGCCTTCTCAGTTTAGAGAGACCATTTCTCAAAACTAAAAAAAAAAAAAAGGAGGGCTAGGGATGTAGCTCAGTAGTAAAGCAGCCTGTGTTTAACCTCCAGTACGTAAATAAGTAATTTTATGAACATTAATATGAATTAAGGGTATAGTTCTCCATTTAGTACCTGGTGTAGTTGCTCAACAAACAAAGGTTTTAAAATATATCATTGCTGACTAAAATCTGTTTAGGTTTCTGTTTCTGTGAATCAACTTAGAAAGTGAAGAATACTATGAAATAGTATTATGCAACAATTTGAGGGAATTAAAAAAGAATCACTACGTAGCATATTAGAAAGGAAAACCTGAAATTTTATTAACATTTTAGCAAATAACACTAAGCTCAAATGAGTTATTTTTACTTCCTGTTGCAAATAAAACTTAGTTCTAGGAAGTGATAGGTTATTAATTAATATGCATGACAAATTATCCTAAAACCAAGTAGCTTAAAACAGTAAACACTTATTTACTTTTCAGTTTCTTTGGGAATGGCTTAGCTCTTTGGTATCTTGCCAAGGGATGTAGTCATCTGAGGCTTGTTTGGGGCAGGAGGATTTGTTTCTTGGGGCCTCACTTACATGCTTGGCTGGCTGGTGTTGGTTTTTGGTAGAAGACTCTAGTTTTTCCCCTTGCAGCCTCTCCACAGTCTCCTTATGACATGATGACTGAATTCCCCCAGGGAGAGTAGTCCAAAGAATGCAAGATATAAGTGTTGGTACCTTTAGTGATATAACTTTGGAAGTTACACACCACTACTTCTGTTTTATTCTTTCATTAGAAGTGAATCTTTAAGTCCAGCCCATATTCAGGGAAAGTAAAATTAGGCCCTACTCTTTAAGAGAAATGTTATGAAGTTGAGGACATTTTAATAGTACCAGTTCTTTTCTTTTCTTTTCTTTTTTTTTTTTTAAGAGAGTTAGAGAGAGAGAGAGAGAGAATTTTTCAATATTTATTTTCTAGTTTTCGGTGGACACAACATCTTCGTTTGTATGTGGTGCTGAGGATCGAACCCGGGCCGCAAGCATGCCAGGCGAGCATGACCCTGGAGTAGCCTAGCTTTATAAGGAACTTTAAAAAAAAAAAAAATTTATTTATTTATTTATTTTAGTTTTCGGTGGACACAACATCTTTATTTTATTTTTATGTGGTGCTGAGGATTGAACCCAGCACCCCGCGCATGCCAGGTGAGCGTGCTACCGCTTGAGCCACATCCCCAGCCCCTATAAGGAACTTTTAATGTTATTGCAATTCCAGGGAACAGTATTTATTTTTGAGTATTTTTATTTGTATTCCATTTATTTTTTTTAATTATTAAAATAGTACGTTTAAGAAATTGATTTTTCTACTTATTTGATTTTTATATTAATGGGTATTTGCAATTCTTTCATTTTAGAATTTTTTTATTTTTTTAAAATCGTATTCCTCTAATATTTATATATTTATATCTATATATTTTTGTTATATATTGTTTAACAAGTCATCCCAAAGCTTAGTGACTAAAACAATAATAAGTAGTATCTCAGACAGTTTCTGTGAGTCAGGAATTTGGGAATAGCTTAATGAGGTGTTTGTGGTCTTGGTCTCTCATGGGATTGCAGTGAAGATATTCACTGAGGCTGAAGTTATCTGAAAACTTGACTGGAGCTGGGGAAACTGTTTTCAAGATGGCTCACTTATATAGCTGGAAAGCTGGTTCTGGTTTTTGGCACTTCTTTGTCATGTGAATCTCTCCATGGGACTGCTTGAGTGTCTTAATGATGTGACAGCTGACTTTCCCCATAGAACATGATCCAAGGGAGTAAGATAGAAATGATAGTGTATCTTATGACCTAGCCATGGAAGTCACATACCATCATTTCTATTGTGTTCGAGGATAAACCTGATACAGTGTGGGAGGGGACTATAAAAGGTCATGAATACAAAAAGGTGACGGTCACTGGGTCAGTCTTAGAGAATGGCTATCATATATCATATGTATAATCCCATGAGACCAAAACTAAAAATGCATATATATATATATATATATATATATATATATATATATATATGATCAATACACATATGCATATGATTTTTTAAAAATCCTTAATTTATCACCTCTGAATGTTAATTCTCAGAGACATCATAGTAGGCAGAATGTCTAAAATGGCCTTTGAGTGATGTTGTGCTCTAATCCCAGGAACCTGTGAATATGATGAGATGTCACTTCTGTGATTATGTTATGTGGTACAGTGACTTTTAGATAGGGAGAGTATTCAAATTTAACTACAAGAACTGTCAACAGCAGTGCTTTCTCTGGTTGAGAAGAAGAAGAAGACAAAAAGATTCAAAACATGGGGAGATGCCATTTGCTGGACTATGTGAGAAGGAATTAGGTGGCCTTCAGGACCTGTCAGGGGCCCTTAGATGCCAGCTAGAAAGAGACTGCACACCTGTAACTGTAGAGAAGTAGATTTTGCCAACAGTTTAACTATTATGGTTTGGATATGAGGTGTCTCCCCAAAGAGCTTCTGTTAGATAATGCAGGAATTTTTAGAGTAAAATGACTACATTATGAGAGCTGTAATTTAATCAGTGGATTAATCTATTTGATTTGAATGGATCATTGGGTGGTAACTGTAGGCAGTGGGGAGAGACTGTAGTTTGTAATTCAATGGGGGAGTAACCTTGGAGGTTATATATCTTATCTCTAGATCCTTGTACTTTCTCTTTGCTTCATTGCTACCATGGCCTGAGCAGCCTTCCTGTGCCATGTACTTCTACCACGATGTTCTGCTTCATCTTAGGCCCAGAGCAATGGAGTCGGCCCACCATGGACTGAACCTCTGAAACTGTGAGCCCAAATATGCCCTTTTAAGTTGTTTTTGTCAGGTATTTTGAACACCATGACACAAAACCCACTAACACAAAAAGTGGTAGCAGGAGTGGGGATATTGCTGTGACTAACCTGACCATATAGTTTAGAAACTTTTGGAACTGATTTCTGGGAGGACTTTTGAAAAGTTTGAATATGCAGGCTAGAGAAGCCATAGAATGTTGTAAGCAGAGCTAATGGGAGTTTTGATGGGAGCTCAGAAGATCAGAATGCTGATAAGAATATGGACAATAAAAATTGTGCTGATGAGATTTCAGAGAGGATCAAGGTTTTCATGGGGAATTAGAGGCTAATTGTTTTATATTCTGGCACAGGACTTGCGCACATTTTGCCCATGTCCTGAGAATTTCTGTGAGGCTCAATTTAAAGGTGATGGACTAATTAATCTGAAGGAGGAAATTTCAAGGCAGCACTGCATTCAGGCAGTGACATGGGTATTGCTGGTGCCTTTTAGCCTTGTGTCCTGTGAGAATTGGGAGCAGAAAGCAGAGGATAAAGATTTTAAAAACTTGCAGTTTGACTAGAAAAGACCATGTAAGATGGGTCAAGGAAGATGTGGTGGCTGAAAAGATCACCACTACTAAAGAGAAGCTAAGTACTTTACACAGAGACAATAGGAAAGATGCCTTGAGGATATCTCAGGAATCAGGAAGACCCTAGCTATAATAGACTCAAGGGTATAAAAATGAAACTTCCTTTGAGAAGAGACCTTGGGATAGGGTCTTGCACAGGGTTGTCTAGAAAGTTATTTCCCCAAGATTCATTTCACCATGCTCTGCTCCCTAGGCACTCAGAGGAGCCATGGTCCAAGGGGACCTGGCTACTGCTTGAGCTGGTGGCAGGAATGCTGGTTCTGCAGGAATGCAGGATGGGATGCTGGAGCTAAGGGGTTGTTAAGGCTTCCTCTGATTTTTCGAAGGAATACCTGAGAGGCGAAGAGAATTGAGGGTTGGAATCCCTGTGGGCAGCTCCTGAGAGGGAGATAACTGTGAAGCTTTGGGAAGAAAGCTGAAGCAACAGTGGAATTAAAACCTAGAATTAAAAAATGCCAGTAATGTGGAACTTCTGTTGAAGAAAAGTGCTGGCTGCTGACAGAGAGAGGCCATATGGGTTATATCCTGCAAGGCTGACGAGGTGGGGCTGCCCAGGCCCTTTAGAGATTGCATCTCCCCACCATGTATCCCAGATGCTGGGCTTCTTTGCCCAGATGTGTTTCAGTCTTGCATTGGTGCTGTTCCTTCTTTATATGCCCCTATTTCTTCCCTTTGGAATGGGATTGTTAACTCTGTGCCATTATATATTGGAAGTGTGTAATTTGCTTTTTAAATCTTTTTTTTTTTTAACTTTTTAATAGGGGCTCACAACCAAGAATTTGCTTAGAACAACTTTTGAACAATGTTGGAACTGTTTATTAAGACTATAGGGACTCTTGGAGGTTGACTGAATGCGTTTTGCACTGTGAATTGGAAATGAGTTTTGGGGGGCCCCGGGGCAGAATGTTATGGTTTGGGTGCAAGTCATCTCCTCAAAAAGCTCATGTTAGACACTGCAGGAATGTTCAGGGATAAAATGGAAGCCATGACCTAATCAGTGAATCAGTTCATTGAATGGATTAATAATTTGAATCATTTACTGGGTGGTTACCATAGACAGGTGGACTGCAGCTGCAGGAAGTAGACTACTGAAGAGCATACCTTTGGAGGCGTATCTTGTCCTTGGCTCCTCATGCTGTCTCTGCTTTACTTTGCCAACCCCTTCTGTCATTATGTTCTGTCTTACTTTAAGCCTAGAGCAATGGAGTTGTCTGACTGGACTGAAACCTCTGAAACCATGAACTCAAATATAACTTTCTTTCTCTAAGTTGTTCTTGTCAGGTATTTTAGTTATAGTGATAAAAACTTAACACACTTACTGAGTTTGGAAGTTGATATTTATCCCATCCTCCAGATAAGAGACCAACTCAGCTGATTTTAGTTTTATGAGATGTTGAGCATAGAAACTCTGTCAAGCCCTTCTGGATTCTGGCTGACAGAACTTTGAGATAATAAATGGGTGTTGTTTCAAGCTGATAAATTTGTGGTAATCTGTTACAGAGCAATAGAGTACTAATAGAAGCATCAATGGAGGTGTCCTTTTGTGTTGTATGGTCTTTGTTTCTAGTTGAAAGGTCAAGACCTAGGTCTGGAAATGATTGAGGGAATAAGAACATATCTGAAAACATTCTGCTGTTACTTTTGTAGTTACTTTTCTCTGATTTTAACTTAAATTCTCTATTATCAATTTTGATGTATATGAATTTCACTGAATCTTGGTATGTCTGCATATTAAGTTTCAGAACCATTCCTTCAATGGTACAGATTTGCTTTGGGATTGATTCTCCTACTCTCTTAAAAAAGGTAGATGTAGGATGCCAGAGTTCTGTGTAGTACCCTAATTAAAAAAATTATATATAATTATATTTATTTGTCAATAGACCTTTATTTTATTTATTTACATGTGGTGCTGAGAATGGAACCCAGGGCCTCAATGTGCTAGGCAAACACTCTACCACTGAGCCACAAACTCAGCCCAGTACTGAAATTTTTTTTTTGGACAAATTCATATTATAGTTTAGAATTTTTTTTTTCCACATTGGCAGGATTATCTGAGGCCTACATAATCACAGGAGATAATAAGGCAGGGGTTATAAACTCCACTGCCTACAAGGGCCAGGCATGTGACAGATGTACATGAAATAGTGAATTATAAGACTTAAATGCTTCTTTAGTCTATTTTATCTGCTGAAAACTGTGGCAAACACCTATTTTTCTCACCAATGGATCTGTAGATCTTTGAAGGTGGGTCTTGTTTAAGCTGTAGTCAGGTCTAGGTCTGCCTCACTTGCAGCAACGGCAATGGGAAAGTGAGGGAAAGATTTCAGATGGGCATTCCTTCAATATAATTTGCTGACATGATTTATTTATCCTGCCCAGAGGTTTGGAAAACAAGATACCTAGGTTTCTGTCCTAATACAGGAATTTATTAGCATTTATGGTTGTATTATTTTGAATTCTTTACTCACTCCCTAACTTAGAAATAAACATCCTTCTCTATAATGTTCTCTAGGATCTTTCATATGGCAAATACTCAGTAAATGCTGTTTTATGAACGATTTTTTCATTTACTTGAATACCAAGATTTTTGATAACTATTTAATTTTTCTTAAATGTATCTTGGGCTTGTCATTTCCATGTCTCCTGCTTTTTTCCTGCCCTGTTCTCTCCTTCTCTTTCTCCTTTACTTAAAAAAATAGCAGTTATCAATACTAAATAAGATGGAATTGATGGAGAGAATCTAAGGTATAAATTCTTCCACATGCTGGTATAAAGAGATGTTCAAGGTTTCTTTCACAAGGCTAAGTACAACCTGGCCTGTCTGAGATTCTTTGCTTTTGCTTTTAGTTTGAGGATTTAGAGTCAAGTTATTTTTAAAACAAATTCTGTAGGTCTTAAGATCTAATCATATTTCTACGTAATTATAAAGTGAATATAAAAGTAGGTGCTGGGAAGGGAAGTCATTAAAAACATGATAGTTCCCACAAGCTGTCTTATCTCAGATCCCAGCTGGACAGTCCTTACATTTTTTTCTCCAACTATAGGCTTGGCAGATGTCCCCATCTTGAGTGTGCAGAAAGTTAGCTTGGTGAGATTTCTAGGTCCTTAAGGGTCCAGGTTTCATGTTCATCTCACATTTAATCAAAGATTAGAATGAGAAGGCTTCATTTATTCCTTAGTACAATTAGACTTTTCTTTTCTGTAGATGATTATTTTTCTCTTCCTTGCTGATGCTTGAGATATCTACACTACTGATTTTCTTTCAGTTCTTTTATATTTCTCATGTAAGGGTGGTGAAACTTTGTCTCTAACTATATAAAGCTAATTGTATTTTACTGGTATTTCCTGTACGTGAATGTTGTGTTCACTGAGTTTCCAAGAAGCACAGAATTTAGACTTTTCTGGTTTGGTATGACTTCTCTTTCTAACCACCATTGGGGCTGAAGCTGAGAAGTGAACACAACTTGATGTGGTGTGGGTGCTAGAATTCAGGGCTAAATTGTCTGAAAATAAAAAAATATTAATGTTGAGATACTTTGACTCTATTAAGTAAACCTGAAAAAATAATGAAATTTTGCTCCAGGCACCTCATAAGATTGCATATAGCATAAAACTTTTTTTTTTTTTTTTGAGTCTAGAAGAGAGGAAAAATATGTGAAGAGAATATAAAGCATTAGAAATTAGTTATAAAGTGTTATTATCCAAGCTCTAATCCAAGCACAAAATAAAGCCCAAACACACCCAGAGAGCTTTTAATGTTATTCACATGATATTTTACTTTCTCTAAGACTATACTGAATTAATGCATAAAAATAATGAAGTAGGGAAAATGCCACTTGTTCTTAACTTTTCAGATTAAAAACATTTTCTTTAAAGATGGAATAGTACATTAATACCTTATATTTTCATGGTACTTGATGCTTCATTGAACATTTATATATATATTATCCTAGTAAAAATGATGGCTTATTTAAACTTTCCACTAAAAAAAAATCAGAAGGGGTTTGGCAGGCTCATTAATCTGAGAACATATCTAAAACCCAGTACATAGATAGTATGTGTAGAAAGACCAGTTTTCAGTTCCTCCATTAGTTCTCACTCTGAAGTATAAGTATTTCTTTATTTTGAAGATCCAGTTTAAACTTTTACTGACAGAAGATTCCCTTGCTCTGATATCTGATGAGTAATTTGATCCATGTTGTTCCTAGTAATAAGAGTCCATGATAAGTTCTTGGATATCTTTAGTTTCCAAAGCAGGATATGTAAGATGATCTCTTAGGTTGTGGGAAGAAAATATTAGAACTTTTGTTGGCATTTCAATCTAGCAAGTGAAATTTGCTTTAACTAACAATCTATGGGTTGATCATCTGTGTGTCAGACTATCATTTATCAGTTTTGTCTGTAAGGGAGGGTTACAAAGGGTTGACAGAGGCACATTGATTTCAGTAGTTTAGGATTAATATAGAAAACAACATGGCAACAACTTAAATGGATTATTTGGTAAGCAAATAACTTCAGAATGTATAGAGTAGTCATTGTAGATGATTTGAAGTTTCAGGAATTAAACTCAATGTGGGAGAATGCTATATATTTAAAGTACAGATGTTTCTAACATGGCCCAGATCATCATATTAGTTAGATTCTTTTTCAATAACAAAATACACAAACAACCACTTTTTTTTCCATGTCTCTGTGTGTGCTATTGAGGTATAGATGTTATCAGGAAAGATATAGTTTCAAAAAAAAAAAAAAGACTTCTTGAGTATAAAATAATGTATATGAGGTAATTGCCTAGGGTGGTAATATTTTCACTTGATAAGAATTTAGATTGCACATCTGGAGCTGAGGGTATAGCTCAGTGGTAGAGTGCTTGCTTAGCATATGCAGGGACCTTAATTTGATCCCCAGCATCACAAAACAAACACAAATCATAGATTGCATACGTGTATGCAATTGAAGTTCATCAAATGTTAGAATTAAGGTTTCTATATCCCACTCTTTGTAAAATTTATCTGAAAAGGAAAAAGAGAATCTTAAACATTAAATTCTACTTAATGATGTGCATGCTGAACTGTGGGGGAATAGTATATTGTTTTGACTTACTTTGAAGTGCATAAAAAACAAAAAAACCTAAGACGAATTGATAATGGATAGAGGAATATTACATGTATAGTAAAAATGGTATTTTTAGAGTCTAGGTGGTAGGTATGTGGATGTTTCTTATAAAATGTGTTCCAAGTTTTCTGTTGCTTTATCCTTATGCAATCTGTAGCATCCCAGAAGTTGATATCAGATGTGCAAAGAGTACTTCAGGAAGTATCAGTTTTGCTTATATTTTTTTATAAAAACCTGTCAGGCTATTTAGTGTTGTTATAGCAAAATACCTGAGGGCTGGGTTCTTTATGTATAGGTGTATTTGGCTCAGAATTCTGGTTGCTAGAAGATCCAACAGCATGGTGCTCTCATTGTGGCTTTGTCAGTTAGCTTTTACTCCCTCTGACTAAAATACCTGACAAGAACAATTTAGAGGAGGAAACATTTATTCTGCCTCATGGTTTCAGAGGTCTCAGTCCATGGTTGGCCAACTCCATTGCTCTGGACCTGTGAGATAAGAACATCATGGTAGAAGGGCATGGTGGAGGAAAGTTCTCAGCTCATGGTAGCTGGGAAGCAAAGAGAAAGTGAGCTAGGAGCAAGGGACAAAATATAAACCCCCAGTGACCTACTTCTCCAGCTATACCCTTCTTGCCTGTAGTTACCATCCAGTGAGAAGTTCTTTCAAAGGATTGCTCAATCAAATTGATTCATCCACTGATTAAGTTACAGCTCTCAGATCATAATCTAATAATTTCACTTCTGAACATTTTGAACATTCCTGCATTGTCTACATAAGCTTTTGGGCAATACCTTATATTCAAACCCTAACAGTGGTGAAACTCACCCCACAGGCTGCATCACAATAGGGTGGAGAAGCAGGAAGGGAAATGGCTTTGTGCGGCAGGAGTAAAGTTTATGGGGAAGGCTTGATTAATAAGAACCTCCTCTTATAAGAACTTACTTACTCCACGAAAACAACATTAATCCCTTCTAAGGCAGTGCCCCAATGACCTAAATACCTTTCTCGTTAAAATTTTTTATCTGAACTACAAAACACAGAGGATGATTTGAGTGACCATTTTCACAGTTCTTCCAAGGATGTTACATAGAGTACCAATCTGGATGCATAGGGGAGAAGTTAATTCATTATATATAATGGATGTTCTAGGGTATTAGGGGTTAATTCTGTCCTGGTTAACTATTTCCAGGTTGTTGGATTGTTTTTGTAGCAAGTTCCTAAAATGATTTTCTTTGACTTATAGGCTTTATACAAATAATATTTGTTTTTTAGATTACAGGGCCACCAGGCTGTGGAAAAACTCAGTTTTGCATAATGATGAGTGTTTTGGCTACATTACCCACCAGTATGGGAGGATTAGAAGGAGCTGTTGTGTACATAGACACAGAATCAGCATTTAGTGCTGAAAGGTAAGATATTTGATTATTTTCCATTATAATGCTTTACTTTAATAGCATATACAATGTGGAACATTAATAAATAGGTTAATATTTACCTGTTTTTTTGGAACAGAGAATGTTAGATTACTTTTTGGTAAGAGTTTTCCTTTTAAAATTGACACAGGACAGTTTTTTGTTTTTCTCTCTTCCTTACTGGGGTAAGTGGGGTTCCTGGGTAAGCTGTCTTGTGTTTTGAAAGTTGGTAAGAAAGAAGGTAAAGAAACAGGGAAGAATTTAAGTAAAAAATGAGGAAGATGCAAAACTAAAAAGGAAAAAGAAAATAGATAATTTGCCTTATAAGTAATTTCTAGTTGGAAGTAAAGTGTTGGTGAATGGATATGTCTGAGCTGGGATGCTTATGCATTTGGAGATTGATGTAGTTCTGTTCTCTTGCATGCTTTCTTCTGTGCATGTGTGTGCATGTGTGTGTATGTGTGTGTAGTGCTGGGAATTGAACCCAGGGCCTTGCACTTGCCTAAGCAAGAACTCTTAACACTGAGCTATATCTCCACCCCAATTCTGTTCTCTTACTCAAGGTATACTATAGAGTTCTGACTCTTTCTAACCGTGTCACTATGAATCAGATCTCTCTTTTATTTCTTTATAAAGAGTACTATTCAGATAAAAGTGGACATGGCCAGATAAATTCCAAATGAATTATTTTGCCTAGAGCTTAATACTTATCTTGCAATATATTTCCTGGTTATCTGTTCTGTCTGAATATATGCCACTGATCTGTCAGCTCTTTGGGTTTGTTTTATATCTTTCTATTTTCAAAGCCAAATCCAGTGACTGGTACATACTAACTTTCCAGAAAATGTTTGATAAATGAGTGAACTGGCAGGTGTTACTCCCAGATTGTGAAATCCAAAGGCTATTTCTTAATAAAAGGAATGAAGATTCCTTGAGAAATGGCTGAATCTGGCTCTGGAGCAGGTGTTTTTCTTTTTTTGGGGTAGGGGTGGTCCCTAAGGGTCAACTCTAGGGCCTCACACATGCTCTTCCTCTGAACTACATCTCCATGGAGCAGGAAATTTTTAAGTTGAGTTTTTTTTTCTTTTTAAAAAATTTTTAATTGATTTTTAAAAAAATAAATAACAGTGGAATGCATTACAATTGTTATTACACATATACAGCACAATTTTTCATATCTCTGGTTGTGTATAAAGTATGTTGACACCGATTCGTGTCTTCATACATGTACTTTGGATAGTGATGTCTATCACATTTCACCATCCTTGCTAACCCCCTGCCCCCTCCATTTCTCTCCCACCCCTCTGCCCTATCTAGAGTTCGTCTATTCCTCCCATGCTCCCACTCCCTACCCCACTATGAATCAGCCTTCATATATCAGAGAAAACATTCGACATTTATTTTTGAGTTTGAAACATGTCAGATAGCAAGGAAGCTATAACAGACTATTTGATCTCTAAAAGATTTAGGAATCAACATGAAGAGCCTCTATTGACCAAAGATGAAACAAATTGAGCATCAATAAGAATAATAATGTCAGTGAATCAAAACATGAAATATTTAAATCCATGCATCTATAATTATATTAAGAGATAAAATTAAAAAGCTTCTGCATAGCAAAAGAAGCAGTGAGCACAGTGAAGGGAAAGATTGCACAATGGGAAGAAAATCTGCCAGCTATTCATCAGGCAGAGGATTTATATCCAGAATATATAAAGAATTCAAAATATTCATACCAAAAGAACAGTAATTCATTTCTCAAGAGTACAAATGGCCTATAAATACATGAAAAATGCTTAACATCTCTAGCCATAAAGGAAATGCAAATAAAAACTACATTGAGAGTCTGTCTCACCCAGTCAGAGTATCTGTTATCAAGAAAACAATAACAAATGCTAGTGGGGATGTGGGCAAAAGGAACCCTTACACACTGTTGGTAGGAATCTAAATTAATAAAACCACTATCGATAAGAGCATGTAAGTTTCTTAAAAAACTAAAATGAGAACTATCATATGATCTAGCTTTACCACTACTGGGTATATACCTGAAGGAAACAAAACCAACCATAAGACAGATACCTGAATACCTATGTTTATTACAGCACTGTTCATCATAACCAAGCTATGAAATCAGCCTAGGTGCTCATCAACAGATGAATGGATAAAGGAAGTTGTGGCATATTTATTTACGCAACGGAGTATTTGTTCTTGAAGAAGAACAAAATTATTTCATTTGCAGGAAAATGAATGGAACTGGAGGTCATCATTTTATGTGAAATAAACCAGACTCAGAAAGACAAGCATTGTATGTTTTCTCTCATGTGGAATCTAGAATAATAAAAAAAAAAAGATGATATGAAAGTAGAAGTGGAACTATTAGGGAAGGGGAAGGAGACCTGGGGAGGAGGTAGAGAGGGTAAGAGAAGGCAACAGGGAGGGTGGATACAATCATAGTATGTTCTATGGTTATACACATGTATGAAATTTTCACAATGAAATCCATTATTTTTATAACTAACATGTGTTAATAATTATAATAAAAAGAGATGAAAAGGAACTCATTGATTACCATTGGAGAATTTTGGAGAAGCAACTTCTTATTTTAAAACTGTATGGAAAAAGTTTTGGGTGGGGGGTGGGGGTACCAGGGATTGAACTCAGGGATGCTTGACCACCGAGCTATGTCCCCAGCCCTATTTTGTATTTTATTTAGAGACAGGGTCTCATCTCACTGAGTTGCTTAGCGTCTTGTTTTTGCTGAGGCTGGCTTTGTACTTGTGATCCTCTTGCCTCAGCGTCCCAAGCTAGTGGGGTTACAGGTGTGTGGGATTACAGGTGTATGCCACCGAGTAATAAATAAAGAAGGAATGTTGGATTATCTCCAAATTACAAACTCTTAACAATCTAATGAATCTCAATATTAAACATCAAAGACTGCTAGAATCAAACAAAAACAACATCACTGGAGTATCCCCGATGGAAGAACAACCAAACATGAATGTGATTAAGCTGTCTACCAACTACCAGTTTACAACATATATACAGAAAGGAATGTGTTAAACTATTCTAGAGGGATGCAGTTAACAAAATCTGAACTACTGGAAATTATAGAATAAAAAAACCTGGTTTCTTTAACAAATAAATTGTAAGATTAAAATAAAAAAGGAGGAGGAACCTTTGAATTAAAACAGGTTTAAAAGATGTATTGATCAGTTGCAATGTGGATTTAGAGAAGAGATAGAACAGAGAAATATGAGACTCAAAGAGAAATATGTTTTAGTCAGTCTGGTTTAGTATTGTCACCATTTTGTGCTTACAAAGTAAGCCTTTTAACATGAATGAAAAAGTGTTTGAAGGATTAATATGAGGAAGGATTAAAAGATTCACATATATAGGATTTTGGGTTAAGTGATAAAAGTGGGAAATTATTTTTAGAATTTTTTTTTATCAAGGAGGAAGTAGTTTCTATTCCTAGTAGCAAAATAAAATAAAAATTAAAAAAAGAACACAGGAAGAATAAATAAAAACTATTTGAGTTAAAATGCATTAAAAGGAAAAAAAAGACAAACAAGAAAACCTTGTGGGTGAAGGTGATATACTTAAAAGCACTTTGGAAAGATTAGTTATATTTTTTTAAAGCAGTATACTAACTAGCTTATTTTACATGTCCTTTAGAAAATAATCTAAAATATTATGTTAATTATGCTCATTCATCACAGACTGCATTTGTATCTCCAGAGGGTTTAACAGTTAGATAATAGTGTAGTGTAGAGTTGACCCCTGGGGGACTTGGGGTCTGCTTTGGGAAAAAGGAAATGCTAAGAAGGCAGAGTTCTCAAAAGAGGTGAAAGATTTATATAATGAAAACTACAAAACCCTTAAAAGAGAAGTAGAAGAAGATCTTAGAAGATGGAAAAATATACCCTGTTCATGGATAGGCAGAACTAACATCATCAAAATGGCGATATTACCAAAAGTTCTCTATAGGTTTAATGCAATGCCAATCAAAATCCCAACGGCATTACTTGTAGAAATGGATAAAGCAATCATGAAATTCATATGGAAAAATAAAAGACCCAGAATAGCAAAAGCAATTCTAAGCAGGAAGTGCGAATCAGGCGGTATAGCGATACCAGACTTCAAACGATGCTACAGAGCAATAGTAACAAAAACAGCATGGTACTGGTACCAAAACAGGAGGGTGGACCAATGGTACAGAATAGAGGACACAGA
>NW_025999900.1:6854567-6866391 GCF_001458135.2 Marmota marmota marmota
TGAAGATGGGAGGGGAGGGAGGGGGGATGGTAGAGGATAGGAAAGGTAGCAGAATACAACAGTTACTAATAGGGCATTATGTAAAAATGTGGATGTGTAACCGATGTGATTCTGCAATCTGTATTTAGGGTAAAATTGGGAGTTCATAACCAACTTGAATCTAATGTATGAAATATGATATGTCAAGAGCTTTATAATGTTTTGAACAAGCAATAAAAAAAAAATTAAAAAAAAAAAAAGAAGGCAGAGTTCTGAATGTCCTTCTTCTAATGGAATCTGAAAAGGTCTGTTTTTCTTTGTTTTACATATTGGATTTTTGCTTAAAATTTGATGTTGTCTTAGTTACCATATTCTTTCATATATCTTGAGAATCTGGATAAATAGATTAATTCAGTGACCCATCCCCATATTTTAGCCTATGGAAAATTTGGCAACCATAACAATTCCATTGTACATGAATTGAATAAATAATATATTATCCTTAATAGAGATAATTGGAAAAAATGGAACTGGGGGTTAAGAATAAAAATAAGGAATAGCCTGGCATTGTGGTGCATGCCTGTAATCTCAGCTACTCAAGAGGCAGAATTGCAAGTTCAAGGCCAGTCTGGTCTGGTCAGCTTAGTGAGATCCTGTCTCAAAAAAGAAAAGAAAAGAAAAAAGATTGGGGATATAGCTCAGTAGTAGAGCACCCCTGGATTCAACCACAAGTACCACACACACACACACACACACACACACACACACACACATACACACACAGAGGAAGGTAATATGGATAGTAAATAGTAATAGAATTTCTTTGGGGGGGGGAAGCTTTGAGGAAAAATAAAATAACATGGATAAAGGAAAATAAAGTTTGGAACTGCAAATGAGAATAGTAGGGTAGATAGTGTGAGAAAAAACTGAAGGATCTGGGGAAGCAAGAGATGGGACCAATGACCCTGGAAGGTGGGATATAGGACTGGAATTAGGAGGTAGAAATGGACATTCCTGAGTTACAGTGATATCAGAAAAGCTTTGAGAATGGGGAAGAAAGAGTTCAGCAGGGGAGGAAGACATTATTCAAATAATCACTAAAATATAAAATTGAATGTATTATAACTAAGGATGCAAAGGAGAAATACCTGTTGTTTTTATATTGTGGGGGAAGCACTGGCTGAGCAGCTGAATTAATTTTGTGTGCATGTCACCTCTCGGTACCAAGTGGCTTACAGATCTTGCTATCTAATTTCTACAAGACTTTAGATTGTCACTCTTTCTGAATCAGGGTGTATAGATGAAGGCATGGTCAGCAGTAATAGTGGCCAGCCATGACTTTGGCTGATTCTGAAGTTAGTTCCAGTGTGGTCTTAGGACCCCTGACCTATTGGTTAGTTGGTATTAATCTAGGATCTTTGACCCAGAGGGCAGCCAATAGGAAGATTAGGCCCTTCTTACTGTTTTTGTGGTTTCATGAAGTCTGGGTAGATTTTCCTCAGCCCTATTCCATCTACCTTATCATTTGTGAATCTGGATAAATTATGGGGAAAGAGACGTGAAAAAAATTCTATGATAGAAAGTAGAAATTAGTCATAAGTACTTTTACTGTTAACAAAACTTTGGAATTTTCTACAATTCAAGGAACTTGTAGATTCACATTATATTTAGTAATACATATTGAATGAATGAACAGGAAAATAGTACATATGTATAAGAAGCTTTGGAGAAGCCATAAACTCATATTTCAGCTTATTTATGATGCTATATTTCAACTATGATTTTGGAATTTTTTTTTTTACATTAAACATTTTATTTCGAGTTAGTGTGTGTTCACAAATGAACAACTCTTATATTTTCTTACATATAAGAGTTGTGAAGTTACATGGGGAACTAATAATATTAAAAAGGGTTTTTGCTCCTTAAATGGCACGCCTTTTGATTCTGGAACTGATCAGGAAAGAAGTTCATCTATTCAAAACTAGTTAACACGTTCCAGAACTGGAATCTTTAAAATGCATTTTAGTTGTCAGGTTCAAATTAAGGCACAGTCATCTTCAATGTGAGGTTTAGTGGGTAAGAAAAACTGAAATGTGGTTTCAAACTTCTTTTAAAAAGAGTAGTGCTTTTACACAGAGACAACACACACACAAATACAGTTATGTCGAACTAGACAAAGACGTCAAAAACAGACATTGGAGAAAAGATAGCCTCTTCAACAAATGGTGCTGGGAAAACTGGAAATACATATGTAGCAAAATGAAATTAAATCCTCATCTGTCACCCTGCGCAAAACAACTCAGAATGGATCCAGAACTGACACCCTGTCCCTAATAGAAGAAAAAGTAGGCCCAAATCTTCAACATCTTGGCTTAGGAACTGACTTCTTTAACAAGACCCCTAAAACACAAGAAGTAAAGTCAAGCAGCAATAAATGGGATGGATTAAAACTAAAAAGCTTCTCAGCAAAGGAAATCAGTAATGTGAAGAGAGAACTTACAGAATGGGAGAAAATCTTTACTATAAGCACCTCAGATAGGGCATTAATCTCCAGGATATACAAAGAACCCAGAAAACTTAACACCAAAACCACAAATACCCAATCAATAAATGGGCTAAGGATCTAAACAAACACTTCAGAGAAGAAGAAAAACAATTGATGAACAAACATGAAAAAATGTTCATCATCTCTAGCAATTAGAGGAATGCAAATCAAAACTACACTGAGATTTCATCTCACTCCAGTCGAAATAGCATTTATCAAGAATATAGGCAACAATAAATGTTGGTGAGGATGTGAGGAAAAAAGTACACTTGTATATAGCTGGTGGGGCTGCAAATTTGTATAGCCACTATGGAAAACAGTATGGAGATTTCTTAGAAAACTTGGAATGAAACCACCATTTGACCTAGTTATTCCACTCCTAGGTTGATAACCAAAGAACTTAAAACCAGCATACTCAGTGATGCAGCCCCATCAATGTTTATAGCAGCACAATTCACAATAACTAAACTATGGAAGCAACTGAGGTGCCCTTCAACAGATGAATGGATAAAGAAAATGTGGTGTATATCAATAATGGAATATTACGCAGTCTTAAAGAAGAATGAAATCATGGCATTTGTCAGTAAATGGATGGAGCTGGAGAAAATTATGCTAATCAAAAAAAAACAATCCTAAGGAAACAAAGTCTGAGTGTTTTCTCTGATAATGTGGGTGATAATTAACAATAAGGGGAAGGGACTAGGGAAGAATAGATACTTTGGATTAGACAGGGGAGTGAAGGGAGGGAAGGGGTAAAAAGGATAGTAGAATGAATAAAATATTATTACCCTATGTGCATACATGATTACATGACTGGTGTAACTCAATATCATGTCCAACCAGAAGAATGAGAAGTTATACTCCATTTATGTATGATGTATCAAAATGCATTCTACTGTCACATATAGATAATTAGAACAAATAAAAAAATTATTAAAAAGAGTAGTGCTTCTAACCATTTCTGAGGTTTTCTACCACAGTAAACCCTTCAATTGTAGGATTGATTGCTAACATTATTTGTTAGGAATGATGGCTCTGGACAATGAGACAGTGAGAATAGATGTAGGACTATTGAATATTATTTAATATAAGAGGTTAAGTTGAATGACAGGGAAGGAGAATTTGGGAGGTTGAAGAGTTTTCTCTCAAGAAGTTTCTGCTAGCAATTGGTTTGCAAATGACTTATCCATGGAGGAGATTTTAGAAATAAAGATTTTAGTAGGTTTTCAGGGATATTGTTTTGGGAGTTTGATGGGGCGTAAGTAAAAAGGAGCTTTGTTTACAACATAGCTGTTTAGAATGACACTACCTCCATTGTCTAAATTAGTGGTTCTCATTTGGGGACAAAGATAGGCAACTTTTCCCCCTAGCTATCAAGTCTTTGGGAATTTGTAGAGGGAGTGCAAGAATAAATGGTTTTTATGATAATAAATGGGTGGGGCACAGGGTGCTGTAAATTCTGTAATAGGAGAGTTGTTGAGATGAGAGAATTGAGAGGCACCTGCTCTAAATAACATTTTATAAATTAGAACATAATTCAGATGCTGTAAGTGGCATTCATCTTACTTGATCCATATAATGGCATTTTGAAGTAGGGAGGGTGGGTATTATGATATCCATTTTATTTTATTTTATCTTTTGGTACTGGAGATTCAACCCAGGAACACTCAACCACTGAATCACATCACCACCTCTTATATTTTATTTAGAGACAGAGTCTCATTAAGTTGCTTAGAGCGTCACTAAGTTACTGAGGCTGGCTTTAAACTCGTGATCCTCCTGCCTCAGTCTCCCAAGCCTCTGGGAAGGTATGTGCTACCATGCCTGGAGTTGATATTCATCTTAGAAATAAGGAAAATGGTACTCAGAAGTCATGTGATTAACCTAAGATATAGCTAGTAAGTGAGCTCAGAGGTGAATTCATGTTCTCTTTCCACTAAACTATGATTGGCAAAAATAATTGACTTTGAGGAAGAATCCGGATAGTGTTTTCATTCCTTCATTCAATAACACCTATCAGAGATTATATGTTTTTCTGTTCTGTTATCTTTATTTAATGGTATCTTGTTGAACAGAAATTTGCAATTTTGAACTTGTCTTATGGTTTTGGTTTTTGGATCTTAAGAAATTTTCTCTCTTGGGGCTGGGGTTGTGGCTCAGAGATAGAGTGCTCACCTAGCATGTGTGAGGCCCTGGGTTCAATCCTCAGCACCACATAAAAATAAAGAGATAAAATAAAGGTATTGTATCCAACTACAACTAAAAAATAAATATTTTTAAAAAAAGTTTTCTGTCACTATTAGGCAACATTTTTAAAACATATATTTAGTTCTGTCTTTCATATTAGTGGTTTTAATCCATTGGAAACCTATTCAGGATGGTTTTATTTTAAATTGTGATTTAAACTGTCACACTTATCTCCAGAAATATTGTACACAATATTTTATTTTTTGGTACTGGGGATTGAACCTAGGGGTACTCATATGTTCTAATACACAGTGTTTTGAAAGTCTTCATCAACCCTTTGTTTTCTAGTTTTTTAAATTTTTGTCATGGGGAAAGTTGACATTTCATTTTTTAAACTATTATGGACTAATAACTTTTAATATGTTCATTGTTTATCTTTCTTAGGCAAATTATGTAGAAATACACTTTGCCCTTTTTTCTTTTTCTTTTTCCTTATGGACTTACAGAAACACGTTGTATTTTTTAGATATTAAAGAATATAAGATTTTATTTTAGTCTGTCATTTATGTTTTAACTTTGGTTATGTTACCTATGTTTTTTTGTTGTATTCAGTCTTACAGCTTTTCCTTTATGGCTGTAATTCTTACTTTTTTTCAGGATCTTAAACTCTTTAGATTATATTGATTGATGTTTATCATGTTAGAAACTGAGGGATTTTAAAAAATATTTAATTATTAATTCAGTAGAAACACAATAATAAATGTGTAATATGTTAATACACTGCATCAGGCAGGACTCCATCAGAGAAGTAGAACCAGTAGAGTATATACATAAAGAGATTTATTGCAGGGAATAATTGACTTTTGCAATTGCAGAGGCTGTCTGAAATATATAAGGCAGGCTCTCAGGAAATGCTGAAAGCCAGGTTTGAAGTTGTAGTCCATGGGTAGAATTTCTTTTCTTTTTTTTTTTTTTTTTTTTTAAAAGAAGCCTCACTTTTGCTCTTAAGGCCTTTCAAGTTATTGAAAAAGGCCCACCCCAATTATATAGGACAATCTCTTTTACTTAAAGTTAGCTGTTACCAACATTGATAACCATGAAATCTCTTTACAGCAATACATAATGGTCAACTGAATAACAGGTTACCATACCCTAATAAGTTGATTCATAAAATATTCATCACACATATTTTTATGGAAAATAGATTTTCAAAGCTTAAAAATGAGAGAAAAGATTGAAAATCTTTTTTAAAGTCTGATAATAGAAGACTATTGGATTCTAATGTGCTTTGCATTCAGTCTTTGGTAATATGTTTTTTTGTTGGAAAAATATGAAGACTATCTGACCTCACACAGATACGTATTTGGGAAAGTGAAGAATATTTTATAGTCTTTTCAGACAATTATAAATTTCCCTCTTTGATACTAAGCTAAGACTTTTTCCCTACCATTCTTTTTAAAATTATTATTTTATGTATTTCTTTTTATGCAGTGCTAAGGACTGAACTCAGTGCCTCACATGTTAGGCAAGCATTCTGCCACTGAGCTGCAGCCCCAGCCCAACTAAGCTAAGACTTGATGAGTGATAAACTTTGAAACTGTATTAGTGAATTTTTCCTATTTTAAATTAAAATCTATTTGATCTGTTTTGTACTTTTAGTGGACATTTACCTGTACATGATTTTATAATATTAAGCATTACTCATTTGGAAAATATTGGTTCACTGAGTTATGGAAGTCTTCTAAATGTGATATATTTTATTATTCACTCTCAAAAAGTCTCTCATCAGTATTTCCACTGATTTCAGTAAGAATTAAATAGTGGGAAGCATCAAACTCATGGTGGAAGATAGAAAAAATTCTGATTTTTCATTAAAAAAAAACTTTGAGTTTTATCATTGACAACAATTATTATCATGGTTTCACTGGAAGTGTAAAATCATAATTTGGCATTTATTCATTCAAGGAAAAATGGCCTTCATGGAAAAAGTAACTTTTTTTGTTCACAATTCAGTTATACAGGGTTTGTCCTTGAGACAATTTCCTATTATTCTCCCTCTTGCTTCTGGTGTTCATCTACTTATTTTCTTTGCTTTTCCTCAAACACATCAGGTATCTGCCTACATTTGGACTTTTGTACTTGCTATAGTTCTCTAGTCTGATGTGCTGTCCCATTGGATATTTGCATGGTTCATTTCCTCATGTCTTTAAGCCTAAACTGCAAATGTTACTTTATAAATGAAGCTTTACCAATCCCCCTACATATTTGCTTCCATTGGTTACATTTCTGTTCCCTCATTCTGCTTCTCTTTTCTTTAGAGCACTTATTACATGGCATGTAATATATATTTGTTTGCTTCTTTCTTAGAATATAAGCTCCATGAGGGAAGGATCTTTCTTTTTCTTTACTTTTTCTCCTTCCTTCCTTTCATTCCTTTGTATTGCCATATCCTCAGCACCTAGAACTATGCCTGTAGGTCCTCCTCAGTAAATATTTGTGGAATGGATGAATCTTTACCTTTCATTTCAAAGGATTTTTTTTTATAAAAGGTAGCCACTAGATGGCAGTATTTTCAAATTTTATGTAATTAATGCCTGGGAGTAAAAGATAAGCTCTTTTTTGTTTGTCCTAAAGAAAAAATTCTTTGTGGTGAAGACTATAAGAAATTAATGTGATTAATATGAGGCATGTAGAATACTACATTTGTATTTGTTTTTTTGTTGAATAAAAATAATTTAGTGAAACTTACAGAGAATTGCAGCATATTGGTAGGTAAATAACCATTTGATATAGTTATTTAGAATGGTTACTGTGAATAAAGATAGTTCATGTCCATTGACCATTATTCCTTCCAAAAAGCCTTAACAGAATGAGTAGCAGCAATAATTTTCAGAAATCTTCACCACTCAAGCCACTAGTTGAAATCTATCATGCTGTTAAAGAGCAGAAAATTATTCATGCCTGTCAGCCATTGAGTTATTGTTACCAATGAGTTAGGTACTCTCCATCTTGTGCCTGATCAACTACTTTGAGAAACTTCCATGGTTCTGGTAGTTGTTGCCATACTATCCTAATAAAAATTGGTGAGTTCCGAGCATGAGAGCTTTTTAGATGTTATCTCTGACTAGCACGAAACTCAGCAAATAGTTGCCCTAGTTTAGAAACAAACAAAACAAAACATTTCTACCAAGCCCTCAGCATTTGCCTGTTCTGCCTTTGCCAGTGCCATCTCTTTTCTTCCCTCACTTGCCTCATTTCCTTCTTCTATTTTAAACCCTATGCTTCTCTCAAGCACTTCTGAATGGTTGTGTGATTCATTTTGTTCTCTTTAAACCCCTTCTGTATAATTCTTACTCCTAAAGTATTTTTTGTGCTTTCTGTTCAATCAAATTATGTTTTTTTCTTTTCAATTTCGTCAACACTTTTTTAAAAAAGTTGTTGACTAGTTTTATTTCTCTCTTTTCCTGTTTCAGGGTTTTCTCTTTTGTTTCTGATTATTAATTATTATTATTATTTTGTTTGTCTCTTTAAAGTTATCAGCATTTTCTTGCAACTCTAGCTGTTTTGGGTGAAAACACTGCTTTTTTGCACTTTTTTGTTTCTAAATGGAACATAAAATATAGGATGGTTTTAGTGTTTATCGTCTCTCCACTCTGTCCCTTTGCATGCTAAGTAGTATGACTGATAAAGTGTCATTTTAAATGGGAGACAGTTACACTTAAAGAGTTATATTTTTAACATTTGAAATCAGAAGCATTTGTAATTTCTCGTGACACTCTCCATATCTTATTCTATCAATAATAATTGCCTGTTTCCACTTGTCACTCTTCTTGGTTGGCCTGATCCCCATATGTTAGATGTAGCTTTGTGGTCAGAATTCAGTGTTTAGAAATCACTTATTGTTTACTTAGAAACAACTGAATAGTATTCATTTGTTTAGATAATAATTTTCTGTTTACCAAGAAACTATTGGATAGTATTTATTTGAATTAGGTTTTAATGGAGAAAACATTTTTCTGGAATAAGATATGGAGACTTACTGATGTCTGATTATTAGGATGATAATATGCCATCTATGTTCAAATGTACTTTTTTAATTCAAGAAAATGAAAGCATTTTTCTTATTTAGTAATATATCTTCTAGTTGCTTGATAAAATATCGTTTATAAAAAATTCCTAGAAAAATAGATCTTGGAGACATTGTTGTTTGCTCAAAATTAGAGAAGACCTAAAAGCCCTCACTGGTCTCATGTAACCTCTAATGTAACCTCTGATAAGTGCTCAAAAGGAGAGCTTACATTCAAAACTTGTATTTTAAGCTATTTTGCTTATGTCTGCTCTATCAATAAGGTTTATAAGCTTTCCAGTTCTTATTAGAGTCTCAGTAGTGGTTTAAATATATTGACTGTTTTTTTCCCTATAGACTGGTTGAAATAGCAGAATCCCGTTTTCCCAGATATTTTAACACTGAAGAAAAATTACTTTGGACAAGTAGTAAAGTTCATCTTTACCGGGAACTCACCTGTGATGAAGTTCTACAAAGGTGTGTTGTCTAATATTTTGACAGTTTTGTAATGCTTTGAAGATGTTTTTTTCATGTTTTCAGCTTCTGAGTAAGAACAAAAAATTTTTACATATGCAAATTATGGGCAATAATTATTTCATTTTTTAATTTTCTGTAGCCTTTGAAGGACTTCTTTAAAAATGAAAAAAATATCAATGAATAAAATGTTCTAGATATCACATAAGTGGTATAATGTCTGCTATTTCATTAACAAATTACTTCAAAGTTTATCAGCTAAAAACAGCAAACATAAGCTGGGCATGGTGGTGCATGCCTGTAATCCCAGTGGCTTGGGAGGCTGAGGCAGGAGGATTGTGAGTTCAAAGCCAGCCTCAGCAATTTGGCGAGGCCCTAAGCAACTCAGTGAGACCCTTTCTCAAAATAAAATACAGAAAAGGGTTAGGGATGTGGCTCAATGGTTAAGTGCCCCTGAGTTCAATCCCTGGTACCCAAAACAAACAAACAAACAAAAACCCTCCCAAAACAACAATAATAAAACCACCCAGCAGATATATTATCTTACATAGTTTCTGAGGGTAAGTATCTGGGAGTAGCTTAGCTAATAGTTTCTGGCTCAGAGTTGCTCAAAAGGTTATAGTCAAGCTGTTGGCCAGGGCTGTAGTCATCTCGAGGTTCAATTATGCTGTGAAATCTGAGGCCAAGCTCACTCATGTGGTTGTTGGAAGGCCTCTATTCCTCACCAAGTGGATGTATCCGTAGACTCAAAACACAGCAACCTGCTTCCTGCAGAGTGATGTGAGTGTGGGCAAGTGAAAGAATGTTCAAGATGGAAACTCTAGATGTTTATAGTCTATTGTTAGACATGATGTACCATTATTTTGTCGTATGCTATTAGCCACATAGACCAACTCTGCTACAGTGTGGGAAGGAGCTACCCAAGGGTGTGAAATAGCAGGAGGTGGGAATGAGTGGGAGCCATTTTGGAGAATGGCTGCAATAAGTAGTGTTTCTCTAAAATTGGAGCTTTGGCAGTTTCATGGGACAATCAAGGAATTCCGAAACTAAATGAAAACATTTTGCTCTATATCCAGAAAAGTGTAATATGTGTAGAAGAGCTGAAAATAAATGATGTTAAGAGATTTTTGCAGTCATCAATGTAACTTTAGGAAGAACAATTTGCAATTTTTGTAACAATTTAAAATTTTTGATTAACCCTCATAACAATCTATTTTTACATTATATCTTAAATTTTTTCATTATTTTACAAATTCTGCTTTTATAGGATTGAATCTTTGGAAGAAGAAATTATTTCAAAAGGAATTAAACTTGTGATTGTCGACTCTGTTGCTTCTGTCGTCAGAAAGGAGTTTGATACCCAACTTCAAGGCAATATGAGGGAAAGAAACAAATTCTTGGCCAAAGAATCATCCCTATTGAAGTATTTGGCCAAGGAATTTTCAATCCCAGTAAGTTTTTCTTTATCTCTCCTTTTTCTTTCTTTTAAGTTTACTGATACATAATACCAAGTAATAAAAATAGAAGAAGACATAAAACAGATGACTTTTTTAAGGTAGCACAGTTTAATTACTCTAGCAAATATTGATATTTTCTTAAATTAGTTCATCTGCTGAGATTATTTTACTCTTTTTCATAATTTGAGATTGAGGCAGATTTAAATGTTTTTAGAAGTTCCTGTAGTCACACTTTCCCTCACTTCTTTTACTCATTGTGTGTTTTTTTAAAACACTTTTTTTTAGTTGTAGATGGATACAACATTTTTATTTATTTTTATGTGGTGCTGAGGATCAAACCCAGTGCCTCACAGGTGTGAGGCAAGCGCTGTACCACAGAGCTGTGACCCCAGCCCCTCGTTGTGTATGTTTTATATCACATTTGTCACACTGAGATAACCTAGGAAGTAAAACTGAATGCAATTACCTGTGTCTATTTCTACAAAGTTTGTTTTACTGTAGTAGTTGTCACTTTTGTAAATATTTTAGGTTCAGATACAGTGTTACTGTGTTCAGTGCTGTTTTGTACAGAGTAGGATTTGGTTTGCTTCAAATGACCAGAGTTCAGCCATTTGGGGATGGTTGGAATGGTAGTAATGATAATACGAGTAAGAAAACCAGTAAGAAAACCTCCACTTTTCAGTTGTGGGCATTGTGATCAGGAAATCTAAAGATGAGGGGGATATTGCAAGGGTTTGTGATGTATAAACTGTATCCTATAAGTGTGTACTAAATTACTCTCTTACCTGCAGTGTATGGGAGACTTTTACTTGTTCACAGCCTCAGCAACATTTGGAATTGCTAGGCTTTTCAGTTTTAGTCATATCTCATCTAGACAGAAAATTCCTTACCCTGAGATAAAACTGGGTTATGATTTTATAATTTTTAGATTTGTTTTTGGAAAATTAAAATCTTGGATCTTTGCAGCATAAAGAATGTGTAAATAGGGGCTGGGGATATAGCTTAGTTGGTAGAGTGCTTGCCTCACATACACAAGGCCCTGAGTTCAATCCCCAGCACCCCCCCGCCACCACCACACCATCCATCACCAATCACACTAGCATCAATCATACTAAC